>NC_142042.1:39495494-39650091 GCF_982192425.1 Myodes glareolus | reverse complement strand
TATAAGGACAAGGCAAACTAATCTAGTCTGGGTGTTATTTTTTTTCTTTTCAGATAGCAGTATACCTACAGTTCGGTGCTACTGACAAGGGTGGGGTCCAGACATTTGTTGGATTCTAAAGATATAAATGGCTCTCCTTTGGCTAATAATTTGTTATTGATAATAGATAAGCTTTTTAGCCATTCCCTTGTGTCGGGTATTATCAAGCATGAGTTAGCCCAATGGAGTAGGTACTACTGCTATCTCCCGTCTACAAATTAAGAAACTAAGATACTAGTGAAGGTGTCCAAGACCTCACAGTCACTTACAGACAATTATTTATTTATTTATTTTAAAAATGTATTTTTTAAACAATCTTTATTTTATGTACCAATTCCAGTTCTCCCTCCCATCCTTCCACTCCCCCCACTTCCCCTCACTCCACCCTCACCCACTTCTCAGAGAGGACAAGGCCTCCCATGGACAGTCAACAAAGTCTATAACATCACTTGAGGCAGGATCAAGATCCTCACCCCACCCCATACCTAGGCTGAGCATAGTATCTTTCCATAGGGAATAGGCTCCAAAAAGCCAGTTCATGCTCTAGAGGTAAATACTGGTTCCACTGCCAGTGGCCCCACGAATTGCCCAAGCCACACAATTGTCACCCACATTCTGAAGGTCTAGTTGGGTCCAATGCAGGTTCCCCAAATGTCAGTCCAAAGTTAGTGAGCTCAACTAACTTGGGTCAGCAGTTTCTGCATCTTTCCCCATCATGGTCTTGACCCCTTTGCTCATATTATCGCTCCTCCCTCTTTACTACTGGACTCCAGGAGCTTTGTCCAGTGCTTAGTTGTGGATCTCTGCATCTGCTTCCATAGGTTACTGGTTAATTGATGACAATTAAGTAGTCATTAATTTGATTATAGGGGAAGGGCAGCTAAGGCATCCTCTCTACTATTGCTTAAGGTCTTAGCTGGGGTCATTCTTGTGAATTCTTGGGAATTTCCCTAGTACCAGGTTTCTCACTAAACCCATAATGGCTCCCTCTACCAAAATATCGCTTTCCTAGTTCTCCCTCTCTGACCTTTACACAACTCGACTTTCGGGATCCTTCATGTTCTCTTCCCCACTCTCCTCTCTCCCCTCCCCACTCCCCTTCCACCCTCCAGCCTTCCTCCATGCTCCCAATCTACTCAGGAGATCTTGTCTATTTCCCCTTCCCAGGGGGATCTATGCATGTATCTCTTAGGATCTTCCTTATTTCCTGGGTCCTCTGGGGTTGTGGATTCTGAGTTGGGTATCCTTTGCTTTATGTCTAATATCCACTTAGGAGTGCGTACATACAATGTTTGTTTTTCTGTGTCAGGGCTACCTCACTTAGCATGTTTTTCTTCTAGTTCTGTCCAGTTGTCCAGGTATTTATTTTACAGAATTACTGGCACATTCACAGAAAATACAAATAGAAGGTTCTTCACAGAGGCATTATTTACAAGAGGAGAAATAACAAACATTCAGCAGTATGGTAAGGTTAAATAAATTCTGATATATGCACACAATAAAGAATAATGCAGTTATAAAAGGTCAACTGATGTGAGTATCTGTGAGACATTTAGTATAAAGAAGGCAAAAACCCCTACAGGGTTGCCTCGATATGAGGGCTTTCCCCTTGTCTTACTGTATGCCATTTTGCCCTGTTTGGCTGTCCTTTCTTGGAGATCTGCTCTTTTCAAAAGAGGAAAAGGAGGGAGAGTGGATTTGGAGGAGAGGGGAGGTGGGGAGGGAGCTAGAAGAAGTAGAGAGAGGAGAAACTGTAGTTGGAATGTGTTGTATGAGAGAAAAATATGTTTTTAATTCAAAAAAGAAAGTAATGAAGGCAAAGTTCTTTATATTGTTATGTACATAGTAAAGAAATATCAAAAGATGTATTTTTGCATATCAAAAAGAAAACGTCTACAGAAGAGACTAACTAGACTATGTGCTTATAACATATTCAGTGAGAAGATGGGATGTGGGGAGGGGAAGAAAGGTTGTCACTAAATACATTTTAATATTAATTAATTTTGAGCCACACAAATATATATTTAAAGCATGCCAATTACTTGAATTAGAAATTAGGAACATATCTTAAGAGAAAAATAAGATGTTGTTCATTCTAAGGTTATGTAAATGAGTAGCAGTGTTCGGAGCTAATGTTTGCATTTTAAGAGTAATTTTTCATGAAAATGAAGGCCTAATTATTGATTAATAATGGCTGATTGCATGGCTGTAACAAGCTGAGAAAGTTTCATTTTAAAGATGTACCCCACGAATATTTCTGAATACCAAATGGAAAGGAGTGCTCTACCAAGAAGCCTGATGAACACCTTCACAAAAGACTAAGGAGGGCATCACCACTGCTAAGACACAGAAAGACCACCTACTGCCTAATGGGAATCAATGAGAGAGCTACAGAATCACTTGAGTGAAATCTCAGGTGCTAATAACTATAGTATAATCCTGAAGAAATATCCAACGTTAATGCTGGAGCCTTCCACAAAACAGCTGCCCAATGGCCTTTGAAGGTACGGTATCATGAAGGGTAAGAAAAGAAGGAATTATTCCAGAAGGAGGAAGCCTCTAGGTGCTGTTGAGAACAGGATTAAGCTATAGGAAACTTGGCATGGCGTCTGAACATCAGAGGCTGGGAATGGATCAGGTGGAAGCTACTGATCTTGGCAGGTATCCCGTGGCGAAGGAGGAGAATGGCCAAGTTCACAAGACACAACTACTCTGATGTCATGGCTATAAGGTTTGCAGCTTACCCCTCACTGGTCCAAGAGGAAAATCAAAGAGCATGAGCAATATTTAGAAATATTCTGACATCTGTCATTTTGAGATACAAAACTCAAATAAAGGCGGTTATCTTTCTGTCCTAACCCATGCGAACATTCTCCATTGGACCCTGGGCAAACTCCAAGGTGGGCAGAACACACTGTATCCCTTCATTCTTCCTTCCACAGCCACTAGTCCTCTATCTATCCTGTAGCTTCAAATGATTTACCCAAACCCCTAAAACCTGCTGCGCCTATTCCCTTCTCAGAGTCATGGATCTGTCTTTTTTTATACTGAATGCTATGCTCCAGAAATTGAGCCAAAGGTCTCCTGTGACTAACTTATTTCTTCTCAATGCTGCCTACCGAGACACCCCATACACATACCCTTTCCTCATCACTATATATAGAGGTCCCTCTTATATCATACTGCTTTATTTTCTTCATAGCACAAATGTCTATCTAAAATCATCACAGGCATTTAATATCTTGTTCTACTTGTTATAAGCTCTTTCTGGGTAGATTATAAGTTCCTTAGGGACAGAGACATTCTCAATCTTATTTGCTGTGGATTATCGTTGACCTGATGCCTGAACACTAAAAGAACTAATAATTACTGATGTGCCCTATTACATTTAAAATATATTTATCAGGAACCATATCTATTGATTGACTTTCTATTTGTTTACCTATATAAGAATGGCATTTGCGGCTAGAAAGATGGCTCAGCAGTTAACAGCACTTGTTACTCTTCAGAGGACTGAAGTTTGGTCCCCAGCACCAATATCAGGAAGTCAAAACCACCTGTACCTTCAGTTCCAGGAGATCCAACCCCCTTTTTCTGCTCTCTGAAGGCACATACATCCATGGGCACAGAGCAGCACACGGACTCTCATATATACATAATCTTAAAAATTAGAATAAAGTTTTTAATGATTTGATGTGTGGATTTATTTATTATCTACCTCATAGAATTATCCACTGGGTGATGGAAGCAAACAATTAACATCATGTTGGCATACAATATGAAACCAAAAAAAAAAAATACTGAACATGGTGACAGAAAGAAAGTAGCAGTTTGAGCCTAGCATATATTCTGTATTTTTTAAATAAAATCTTGTTTTACTGTTATTGAATGTGTACTGGGATAAGTACATGCATGTGCACCACATGAATGCCTGGTTCCCAAGGAGATCAGATGAGAATGTCAGATCCCCTATAACTGGGGTTCCAGACAGTTGTGAGCTGCCAAGTGGGTGTGGGGAATTGAACCACTGTCTGCAAGAGTAACAAGCAGTCTTGACTGGTGAGCAATCTCTTCGGCCCTCTAGTAAGTATTTGAAAACTTGAATGGTGATGTGATCACAGATTTCTCCCCATTTGACTTTCTAGTTAACAAAAGATTCAGTAGAAACAAAGGCCAACTACCCGAAGCCTGAAGATTCACAACAAATCAAAATGTACTTACTAGAAAGATAACTATCTAAGAAACAAATGAAAGCTACCTGCAATTTTTCTTCCTTTGAGGTAAGAGCTCACCACAGGAAACCCCATCTGACCTTGAACTTGGTGCTTCTTGTCCTAGCCTCACCAGAGCTGCCTACAGGCATAGACTACCATGTCAACTTGGCTTCCTTTTTAAGGAAAATTCAATACTAATAAATAATAAAGTTGTTCATACTTTATGAGATATGTTTGAGGATATTATTATCTAATATTTCACACATTTGTACTGTAACTTAGCAAAGTTTATTACCCAATGTTCTAGATTTAAAAGTAAATTTTTCAAAAATAAATTTTTTTTAAAGAAAACATTATTTCTGGGTGTTCACAGATAAAGAATGGCTAATGTCTAATTAAGGTTACAAGTTAAGGACGAGCGAATCAAAGCCCTCTGCAGGCTCCTGGCTCCCTGTGTGTTATTGCTCTAAGCATAATCAAATATTTATTGAGTGTCCAAGCAGAGCTGCAAGTGAAAGAGATATGTAAGACAGACCCTCAGGGCACATTTTTTATTAACAAAATGTTTAAATTAAAAAGAAATTGAATCTCTGTTGAGTGTCTGCATAGGACAGATGTTTAAACTATTATACTCGTGGCAGGAGGATTCCACAAAGAAAATCACAAATCCAAATACCAGACATAGAAAGCTGTTTTAAATACTGAAAAAAAAGAAAACGAGGCTAGAATTTTTAACTATTCTTTTTACTTATCCATCTGTTACTTTTCCTATAACAGTGAAGACAGGGACAGAAAGGTTTCGGGAGAAAGGCGGAGCTTGAGATCCTCCATGGGAAAAGGAGGAATAACAAAGATCTGCAATCTATGCTGGCCTTCACCCTCCTCCTGCCCTCTCCCTCCACAAACAGACAGAGATACAGAAGCTACTGTCAACAGTATCAGGATCCCTCACACTCAACCCAGAGTAATAAACGGTTACTTCCATACATAATTTTTCACTGACAATATTTTAGAAATACTTCTTTTACTAAGATACTAGAAATACTTCTAGTATCTGATGATGAGTTGTTTTTTTTTGTTTTTTTTTTTTTTTCCGGCCAAAATGGCAGGAGTCATTTAGGGTTTAAGTTTTTCTTTGCAAAAGAAATGCCAATGTCTGTATATTCCTAAGGAAATACCTTCAAAAATAAAAACCTGGTCATGAATATGCTGTATAAAAGTGGCTGGTCTTGTAGATAATTTGGAGTTTTACCTCTAGTTCTTGTTCCTTTGTTTTTTCACATGTTCCATGTTGGGACTTAGCAAGATTCCTGAAATTGTACTCTACTGGTTTTGAAACAGTCAGAGGAGAAAGACAGAAGTACAGGAGCTGGAGGGATGGCTCAGCCATTCGGAGCACTTGCTATTCTTGCAGTGGACAGACCTAAGTTCAGTTCCCAGCATCCACATGAGGTGGCTCACAACCATGTGCAACTCCAGTTCCAGGGATCTAATGCTGACTTCTGGCCTGTGAAGCACCTGCCCACACATACACAAATGAAAATCTTTTTCAAAAGGGCAATAGCGCAAACGAAATTAAGCATGGAAATTAAAACTAGCTAAATTACCCGACTGTGTGGCCATCTCACCTACAAAGGAAACAGGTGCCAAACAGCAGTAGATCAGAACGGATTGATCAACATCATGACAACTGATATAACAAAGGGGCGGGGAGGAAAGACTGGATCACATGACAAAGTCAAGATGATAGAAAACTGAAAACACTACTCGAAAGACCGGAAGCAGAATCGCCGCTGCCCTGAGGAAATGAAGCTTTCTCATGGGTCTCCAGAAAGGAAAATGATGAAATGCTCAGCTTTGCCAGTGCTAAGCTGAAGTAGAATCGGGCTTCACCTTCAAGTGGACTTTATTGTACATCGATGACAAAGGACCAAGAGTAGCTTAGCTAAAATAAAGCCCACCAGCATGACTTATGAACAGTCTGTATAAACTGAGATGCATTAAAATATTCATCACAGTACTATCCCACTGGCTGGAGTGCCTCGCAGGGAAATGAGAAGATACACTATACTTTGATTTCTGCCTACTTTCCTTAAAAACAGATCTATTACAACATTGGTGCTAGACAAGTTTTGTACCACTGAGCTAGCCCCTGGCCCCGTCCTCGATTTTTTTTTTTTTTGGAACACTATGAAAGCCTAACAAGCAAACATGCAGCGACCACTCTCTACATTTTGATCTAGAATAATGTAAAGCACGATATAGTCACCAAAAGGGTTCTTCTAAGATGTTTTAAAATTTACAAGCCAATGTTTTCATAAGTTGGCTTGAGAATACCATAGGAAAGTACTCACCACTCCCAGCCCTTGTAGCTGAGGAAAATCCAACCGCATCTAAGGAACTGACCCCAAGCTCCAAAGTCAGTCCATGACCTCACCCAGGAAACTGTGTTCTCAATAGCATATGCAATCCTGAGACTAGAATTAAGACCCTATTTTAAACTCTTTTCTGTGATGCTGTATTAGAGGTGCCAGGGGCACTAAAACAAATGACATGACATGACAACAGGCATGTTGATAGTTCTGGACTCAACAGCCTCCTGTCTGTGGACAACTTTCACCATTTTTCATCATATATTCGCTAGGGTTTCCTCCAAAACCGTTTTTCATAAGTTTTTATAAAATGAGATATAATTTACTACAAGTCAAGCCAATGAACCCTTGAATGGGAGTCTAGTAAAAGAATATTGAAACAAAAGGAATTCATGGCATCCTTGGGTACATTGTGGCTCTTGGCTACAGCAACACCCTTGCCCATCCCATAGCCCCTCTCAGCTCTGTATATGTGAATCAAGATGTTGCTACATATTTGCATGGTAGCAGTTACACTTAGAGGTTTTATTCTGACCCAAAATCCACACTATTTTGTTCTTACTTTGAGATGAGACGTTTCTTGTCTCCAAGCCACAGAATGCATGGCAGCTGGAATAAATCAATTCTGGTAGTAACAGTCCGTGGTTGATCACATAGTGTCGTCCTATAATACTGATCACAAATCCTGAAGGAAAGTTTGTGGGATGCCATTTAAGAGAAACTGATAAAAGTAAATATACAAGGAGAAAAAATCTTCCCTCCCAGTGGACAGGTGCTTTGTGATCATGGGAGCCTATGGACATGTTGCATGCGGAGCGGCTGAGACACACACCAATATGAGAACAGACAAGAAAGAGGAAGAAATCTGGCTGAAAAATATGACTCGGTGGATAAAGTATTTGCCACCCAAGTGTGAGGATGATCTCCATGAATGGTAGGGAATAGAACAGGGTGGCAGTCTTCCTGTAATGACAGCATCAGGGAGACAACGATGGGTGATCCCCAAATCAAGATGGTTAACTAGACCAGCAAGTTATAGGTTCAGTAAGAGACCCTGTCTTAAGATAGGAGGTAAAGATTAATCAAAAAAAGACATCCATCATCAAGTTTCTCTAGTCACATTCATGTACCTACACATATGGGAACACACATACATACATTCAAAACATACATAATATGCAGAGACACACACATCCACACAAAGAGAGAGGAAACTGTGGGTGCACAACAAATTAGGAATAAGGTACAGAGAATGGAGTAACAATTGAATGGTCAGGGAACAGAGGCAAGCCAGCAAATATCCAAAAAGGTGCAGCTTTCCTTTCTCCTGTCATGGTGACAGCTTACTACATTAATATTCTTATCTCCCTGGCTTCCTAGAATCAGAGAGCAGGCAATCGTTCTCTGTGCAGATTTAGCACACCACTAGGAACATTTGGAAATTAATAACCACCATTTGAGGATGAGAGTAAAACATTGTTTCAAAAATAGCAAGTCATACAGAGCAAGTAGCAGCCTGAATTAATTTGGTATCTGCTTGGAGCTACTGAAAATGGCTATATGCAAATTCATATTAAAATGATCTTATGAAAATGTATTTTTTGCTCACATAAATATAGTGCTAAACAGCTATGGCATTATATCTAGATCCAAATCTCAGTCTATGCACATATTGCTAAATGTCAAATGTATTCATATTCATTTATATCCGAATGCTGCATTGAGTGAAAAACTATAAATCATTCATTCCAAAATAAAAATAAAAATAAAAGGATATGCAGCCATATTTAGCACCACAGATGAACTTTATTTATTTTACAGTTAGGTGGGGAAGTGAATAAGCATTTTCAAACAGAAGCTCTGACTGAAAACTTAACCAGACTGCAAAGTACACTAGCTCCCACACATCTTCATCTCTCCTCAGAATATCAGTTGTTTTTGCCCTCTCCTTCCTTTACCATCAATGCGCAGTCTCTGTTTCATTGAAGACCTAGTGAAGCCCTCTAGGAGAGCACACAGCACATCCCAGACCATCACTCCATGTTCTACCTATATATTCTCTATGCAACTGCTTGAATAGCTCTCTCCTAAATGGAAAGCTGGTTAAATGCTGAATGGCCCTAATTAGATTGGTTTACTTCACACACCCACTGAATTACCTACAGGAGGTCAAGATATATAAATTTCCTCTCTCCCTTCTCACTAGCTGTTTATTCTTTGATTGTCCCATTATCGTTGACCCTTTTAATGCTGGAATAAGTCAAAGCCAAGGCTAGGATTTCTTTCTTCACGACTCTCTCTCCCTATTGTCATCTCAGCTAATTCTAGAGTTTCTAATCCCGCCATTTTGCTACCCATTTTTAAATACTATCTTGATACTACCTCTAACTGTGGCCCTCCCATAGCCCCAAGGGACTTCTGTGTCTCTATATAATTCACCACTCCATGTATCCACTTTGATACCAGTAGACACATCAATTTTACATGCCCAAGTCAGAGTTCTTCATATTCCCCCTTACATTCATTCTTCTCAGCACCTTCCCCTTCCAAACTAATATTATTTCCTTCCATTTACTCAGTCCTCAAACTGCAGAATTTTCCTAAATTCCCTAATCTCACTGTAAACAACCCACCAAAAAAGAGTTCTTCCTCTCAAAGATACTCTGGGTGTGATCACTCCACCTCTTTTTCATACCACCATGAACAGTTTTCAGTGACTAATTACTTGGATGTTTTTCCTCACCATCTAACCTATACGATTCATGAGGACCAGTCTTCTTGACCTTCCTCCTTGTCCTTCTCTTGCCTAGAACAGACACTCCCACAGTAGCTACTCTGGAAATACTTCCAGAATTTTGTTGAATATCTCTTCTCAAAATGTCACTTTATTGTGATCTGAAGTGGCACATTTCTGAGTTTCTTCTTCTTTCCTTACTTTATTTCTCGGTGTTGAGAGTCATCCTTTGCCTCTCATCAGCTAGAAATGACAAAGTTAGTTCAGCCGCCTGTCCACGAGGTAACAAGGAGTCTGTTCTCTATCTGTCTGTCTCCAATTAACCCTTCTCTGCAACCCACCACTACCTTTTCAGTTCACGATCTCACTTGATCTTCCCAAAATAATGGAGTTTCCTTTCCTTTAGCTGATGAGAAAGGCTCCCAGCCCAACTACTTCCATCCTCCTGGTAGTTACATTCCCTCATTTCTCTGATCCCCTCGGCCCACACATCCATCTAGATTCCCCCAATTTGGCATGTGTTTTGAACTTATACCACCTTTAATAATATCTGTTTTCCACATTCTCCCTACATGTCCATGAGCAATGCATTTGCCATTTACAGGACCTAACACAAATATCACTTCTCCATGGCATCAAAATAATAACAGCTAGCAACTACTGTGTGTGTACGCTATAATGTAAGTAATTTACTAGCATTGTAACATTCAGTCTCTAAGCAAGTCTACTAGGAAGATGCTAATAATTTCTGTTAAAAAAAACATGATATAAAGAGAGGCTAAAGATATTAAAAAGTTTGTCCTATAAGAGTTGTTTGCAATTCTATCTAATTCCAAAGCATAAACAACAAAACTTTCAATGAACAGCTGATTTGACTTTGAAATAAGCATTCTGTTTTTAGGAAGCAGATGTCATTTTGAAATTACTCATTGGTTGTTTTGAGATAAGAAGTTCAGACCACAAACTCTAACAAGAACCCATTTTACAATAAGCTGGCTAGTAAGTTCAAAAATTCACTGTCAAACACAGTTTTAGATATATAAAAACACGTCAGTGGTGGATATATCTATGTGAGGAGCAAAAGTGGCCATAGTGCCATTATTAGCTAGCTCCCATGTACAGTAACAAGAAATGTAAAAAAAATTAGAGCCTTGTATCACTACTACTCAACCCAGTTTAAAGTCACCTGGTTTATTCAGCATGACCTCTACAGTGATACTTTGCTACTGTCTTTATAAGCAGACATTATTATCCTCCTAATTTTCGAATACTTGGTAGCAGCTTCGTTTCACCTAGCTTCTCATTACAAGTTGTTTATTGTTGCTTATTGGCTTTGCACATGACATCTCGCCCTGAACTGGGCTTGATAAAGCCTCCAAAGACAGCCTCAGGAGGACTCCATAGAAATGGCCCCAAGGCTGTCTCCAAAGTGGCCCTGTCTCAGTTGCCATGGTAAACAACTAGGCAGATTGCTATATTCAGTTCGCTGCCAGGGTCGCCATGGTGACTGCGAAGGCCTGCTCCTTAGAAGGACCTCACAAGGGCAGGTTTCCATGGTGACACCCATCCTGCATATTTCCAAGCAACATCTTTTTGGATGCCCAGTGACCAATCATGGCAGATTCATCTGTGGGTGATTCCGGAAGGTTGCTAACAATGCATCATGGCCCACGGAGATTTTAGTCTGTATAAAACACAAGACTGTGGTGGGCATACCTATGTCATGAGCGAAAGGACATGTAAACACAGGATTTAAAAATGGACGTGCGGAATTTTACAAAGCATTAAACTAGACAGATCTGTTTTGATGAGTAATAAAGTAAAATTTTAAAACTTGTCAATGAATATACATCAATTTAAAAAACTTGCAATGCTTCCCTTAAATATGGCTGCTTCAAACCTTAATTTCAGGATATAGTAGAATAATTAAATTTTAAAAATTCCCCAATTTTATAACAACTATGAGGGAATTAAATACAGTGGGCATCAAACACACACACACATACCACAAACACACACACACACACACACACACACCACAAACACACACACACATGAATATATTAATTAATTAATTTTACATTTAAAAAATAACTTAATGTAGGAGGGAGGGTCCCCCTGAACAAATGCTGCCTTTTTAAATCATGTTATTATTCTCTAACATGTTATTATTCTATAACATTTATAGAAATGTTAAAGTTTCTAGTATTTACTCGAGTAGAAAATTTTGACTAAGCACTTGTCTTAAGGATTACTAAAATAATTCAACAAATAGAAAATAAATACTGATGTTCAAATGATTTAATTAAAATTTCTGTATATGTGTCTACCCTTTTTTTTCCTTCCAGTAAACTCTAAGAGAACAACACAAACACAAATACAAGCCTGTAGGGAAAATGTTAATTTCCCATTTCTTTTCTTTCCTCTTCATCATGATGTAAAAGAAAATATAAATCTTCCTTTGATTACTGAGCTCCTCTCTCTTTCTCTCTCTCTCTCTTTCTCTCTCTCTCTCTCTCTCTCTCTGTCTCTCTCTCTCTCTCTCTCTCTCTCTATATATATATATATATATATATATATATATATATATATTCCTCCTTTATTCTCCTTTGTGGACTCGTTTCTCCAGCTCTGATCAGAAAATTTCAATTTTGAAAATACACAGAATCAAGAAACAAGAGTCAAGTTCCAAGTCAGATTTTAATGAAGTGTCAGTGTTTTTCACAAGTTGGGTTTGTGGAGATCGCTTGATTTTTGACTTTGGTAAGTTCTCATTAACCAGAGCAGTTATTGAGATTTTCATTCTCTCACTAAATATCTACTGAGTGACTGGCACAGTCCACCTCATACAGGCTAGGAATACTCGGCGAACAAATCACCAATTCTTGCCCTTAAAGTGTTTTCATTATAGACTGGGAGAGGAGGCAAAGAGGGGAGAGTTGGAGGAGGACACAGGAGGTTTTGAAGGAATTAGAAAATAAAATCCTATGGTTTAAAATGGTTATGTTTTAAAGGGAAGGCATCAAAACCCACAACTAGGTCCAGTTGGGTAGGCTACAATATAACAGTTTCGCAGGGGTTTCAAGGATTCCCTCACCATCGATTTGACCAAGCGTACTCAATACCCAGTCAATGCCAATCTACAGATTTGTCTAAACTACAAAAGCATTCTTCATAGAACATCCAATACAAGTCAATGAGGATGAGTGGATTTCCCTAAGTTTTCACAGTGAAGGAGGGTGAACTGTGACAGACAACTGCATCGGCTCCAACACCACTGTGTCGCAACAGCAAAACTTAGGCAAACTCTCCCTTCCAAGCCTTCCTCAATCATAAAGATACAAATTGGAACTCTACTGCTAATGGTTAGCTGAAAATATACAAATTCACCAAAATATCAGTACGGAAATGCTGTGAACACAATGACATAATGTCAGAAATTCGGTTACTCTAGAGTACTCCAGCAAGAAAATAAATACATAAATTGGATGGGTGGTATGAAACACGTTGGTTGAAACTGAGAATTGATGATGAGGTTTGCCCATGATGGTAACGCATAAGAATTAATTATAATATACAATTTCACGAGTGAAATTTTCCATATTATAAAGGAAGGGATTAAATTTAAAAAGGAGTTTATTTGCCAAGACACAGCGAATCCTTCTGAAAATATAGTTCCACGTTTCCTTACAGCCGAAGTCAATGAAAGCCACAAAGACAGAGAAACACAAGCGCTAAGCTTGAAGATGCACAGACAGAATGTTAGAGGTCTGTAGAAGAACTTGGAGTATTCTTTATATTTTATAAGTATTTGGATACTTAGAAGCAACCATACAACTAAGCTCTACATCTTTAATTCAGATTTCAGACAGTGCCTTCTAAATGATTCTATCAACAAATTTAAAGACATACCAGATCAGCATCGGCTTTTTTGTAGGTCAAAGCTTCAACTTTGGAGTCCAGTTCTGTTTGTATTTGATCTCTTCTTTTCATAACGCCCTTCATATCAAAATAAAAGGATAAAACAAGTTGGGGTTTGCTGTAATAATCTCCCATAACAATGATTTTTATTTTTGAATATAAATAATCATGGGGAATATACTTCTGATGTAATCAATCATTTGAGGTAATAATATTTTTATAGTTTGAGTTTCTTTACTCTTTAAAATCTCAATTGTTATTAATATTTAAAAATAATTTTTATAAATGTTTTATTATGTTTCCCAAAGCACATTTTATCATTTTAAGCACTATATGTATGCTGATGGCAAAGTCTTCAAAGAGACCAGAATCAGAACAAATAAGCAATAAATTCTATCATCCACTGGTGAATCTGAGGGAGACCTGGGTCACTAACCTGGAAATATCTCTAATCATTGGAGCATCTCATTTGACCCCAAAAGGACAGTTAATCCAACTACCAACAACAGCACAAACCAGAGAGCTGAAACATGCATTTACATCTTAAGAATTCTACTGTAGCTCAAAGTGTGTGAATATTCATCCACTAGCCAGGCTTTGATGAGAAATCACGGCGTCTCTGATTAACTGATAGCCCGAGCTTGCGTTCTTGTATAACTATAACTTCATGTCTCAGTGTCCTTAAACTTAAGACACCCTTGGGAATCAATGGAAATGCAGGACCCATGGACACCTTTACTATATTTTCCCTGTCTTTCAGATTACCTTTCCTTAGGCAACTCAACTTTCTTACAGAATTTAGACTTCAACATCACAGGCACGAGGACTTGTTCCTTGTGGTCATCTTTCCCTGGGCTTTACAATGTTAATTAAGCGGATATTAAATCTAACTCTGAGTAGGCAAACAACTCCACCAGTAACAAAAGAAGTATAGTACATGAAGAGACACTTTACAGAGAGAAACATCTAGATTTGGTAAGGTGCATGGAAGACAAAGAACACATGATTAAAGTATTTAATGAAATAAATACTTATAAAGCATTTCAATGAAAACTAGGAAGCACTGGGTTAAAAATGTGTCCAGAGACATATTGAGTCAAGTTTCTCTCCTCGCAGAATTGCCTCTCTGGTAATTTACAGGTAGTTAAGAGCTACTAGAGGTAAGGGCCTCGTGAGGCTATGAGAAATCTATAGGCTGTTAATAGTTGCTAGGGAAAGGAGAGAAGTTTTCTTCAGCGGTGTTACCACTAATAAGTTGTTCATGTTCCTATAACCATCCTCTCTGTTCTTGTAAGCAACCTAATAAAATTTAGTGGTTCAAATCAATGACTCCATCAAGCAAACAAGCAATAAAGCGAATCAATCAAGCAATCAAGCAACCAATAAGAAAGGCATGAAAGTGGAAGTTGGGAAGAAAAGTATCATCTGGAGCAATGAGGATGTGAATATGATGAAAATATATGCATGCATGAAGATGGCATAATGAAGCCAAATTATGCACAAAGATATGCTATATAAGAAACAAAGTAGATTAAAATTTTTCCTAATCTCGACAAAAACAACAGAAAATGCCACTAATTATCACAAATTTCTTTATAACATTAACTTTGCTTTAGTGGTTTGAGTGGGTGTGGTCCACCATAGACCCATGTATTTGAATGCTTTGTCTATAGGGAGTGACTCTCTTAGGTGGTGTGCCCTGGTGGAGTACGTATGGCCTTGTTGGAGGGAGTGTGTCATTGTGGAGGCAGATGTGAGGTCTTATATGCTCAAGTCTGGTCAGGAGGACACAGAAACCTTCTGCTGCCTGTGAATCAAGGTATAGAACTCACAGCTCCTTCGACAGCACCATGAGTGCCTGCCAGCTGCTATGTCCTGCTATGATGATAATGAACTAAACCTCTGAAACTGTAAGCCATGCCCAGTTAAACATTTTCCTTTATAAGCACTGCCCTAGTCATGCAGTCTGTCCACAGCAACAGAAACCCTAACTAACACACCCTATTTTTCCTCTAATCGAAATGTCTTCTACTATAACCAAATCACACATACTTGGGGTATGCTTCTGTACTGTGCTTCACATTAATAAATATGTTTTGAATGTAAGTATATATTCATAAGATTACACAATTTTAATCATTATTTTTATAAAGATATCACTACTGATTATTTTAATTCAGATTATAAGGTCTCAATATAAAAAGAAGCAAAACAGTAATATAAAAAGTACTGGTTACATCATTGGTGACTATAAAATAATTCAACCATTGAGTAGCTAAATAATAATTCTTTCTAGTAGATACTATGATTTTCAAGGACTTTACACGAGAATTTGCTTTACTGATTCCCATCTTGACTTAGCACAGGGATGGATGAATATTATCCAACTGATTGATTGATGAAAGAAAACCGACAAACCAGATTTCCCTGAGGGATCATGAAGAGATTAATAATGAGAGAAAACCAAGAGTGCAGCCAAGGAGATGTGAAGCCTAGAGACTCTGATAAACAAGTAGTGTTTGTTTATAGAAGACTCCCCAGAATACAGGTAAGAACAAAGTCTGAAAAGTTCACACAAGATCTAATGACTCTCTCAGAGAAAGCCTAACCATGATAAATGAGTAAACAAGAGAAAGACCCCATGTTTAAAAGGCTATACTACCTTACCTGGATAGAAACAATTTTTGAAAAAAGATTCCTAGAAATCAAGGGTGTATAACATCAGAAATCAATCATGGTTCCAACTATAAACAGAAGGGGCTATATTGAAATATATGCTTAGACCTCCCTCACCGCTATCCTCTATCTCCCTAAAACATTAGACATCAGCTAAGGGCAATACAGGAAAAAAAAATGGCACCACAGACAGCACTACCAAATGCAAGAATCTGGGAATCTTAAGTTGAACTGAGGAAGAAGAATGTAAAATGTAGATATAAAAAACAAAAGGTTTTCAAATGGTGGAAGAGAACATTTTAACTTGAAAGATTTCATTTCAGAAGCAGCCCCAAGGCAAAGCAGATATCAAGCCCCGACTCAATCACTTTCTACATAAAATATACATAATACATATTATTAAGTATGTTCTAAAATCATAAATGATACAGGAGAGTAACTCTCAGGGAAATAAATCTGTAAGACATACAAAAGAAATGCTTTAAAATAAAACATTTAAGTGCTAGAAGACTGGTACTGAAGTAAATCTTAATTGAGGATGCTTTGGATTCACAACAATCACATAAATCGTTGGTGACACTATTGAGTATTCTAATCCTCCCCTACGTGGCCTTCCAGCCATTGATTCATGGATGCTGTGAACAGATATCTCCTGGGCATCTACATGCAAAACATCCCACGAGGACAGGAAAGAGTGATGGAAACACAGAGATAGGATCAGGTAGGGAATAGCAGTGAGACTCTTGCTAGAGTGGCTTACCATTAGTATCTCACTGTAAAGCACGTACTCATGGACGACAGGGAGCAAGACCTCTGACAGCCCAGACATCCGCTTCTCGGTGGCCTTACAGCACTGGTCGATGCAGCTGGTGATGCCTTTCAATGTGTCAACCAGGTCTTCTTCTGACGCTGACCACACAGTATGAATGGGGCCATATTCTTTCATTTCTTCCAAATAATCTAAAACAAAGAAGTGATGGCCAATTTACATTTTAATATATATTTTTATTTGTATTTATTTGGTTGGTTGTGGAACTGTGTGCTACATGTGTCCGTGTATCCACGGAGACCAGAAGAGGGTGCTGGGACCCTTGGGGATAGATTTGCAAGCTGTAGTGAGCCAGCATCCTCTGGGAGAGCAGTAAGCATTCTTAAATGCTGAGCCATCTCTCCAGCCCCTATAAATGTTTTTTTTCAAAATTCCCATATCATAAATAATATGACATGACACTGTCTCATTCTATACAAGTTCTCACACTTGGATATAAGCAAATGCTTATATTATCGTTAGTTAATATAATACCATCATATTACCTAATCAGCTATCCCAGATTGTACAAGTAAGTCAGTTTTTGAAGTGCCATGGCCTAAGCATAAAAAAAATAAAAACTGGATGTCCTTTTCACTGTCCAGGCTTGGAAAAATATATCATACAACTATCATGGCTATTATAAACTTCCACCTATCATACACCTGAGTATATCAGAGTCTAAAGATGTCCTAAACAAAATCTGTCTTTCTCCTTCTCTTTTAACTACATACACTCTCCAGTAGTAATCAGGACCCACTGACTAAGCAAAGCTACAGGGCTCCTCCCTATACTCCCAAAGAATCACCATAAACACAATGATACTCTTTACATATAACCTTCTGTCCACGCGGTACAATTTGCCGAGATCTATTCTGCCAAGTGAAGCTGCCACTGGCACAACTTATTTTTCATGATCAAGTGAACTCAAGAAGTTTCAAAATAATAGAGACATGAGTGACCTTGCGAAGAGAAAGTGTCAGTCTAACTTCTTAACTTAAGTCACTCTTCTGAGTCGAGGTTCATCTCTGGTAAAGTGATGACACTAAACCAGAAAACAAAAATTTCAACAGTTCTGTCCTCAGGATGTGTGGTCATTGATGGTTATTGTTAGGTAGCTATTTTTCTTTTAACCACACAGCCTTCTTTAAATTACACAGCATTCGACTCACGCTGATATGCCAGCATTTAGTAAGTTCCCTGGAATACAACTCGTAATATATGTATCAAGTGCACTGTGAGGTCTGGGCAGGCACAGCTGCACCCTCTTCTGTAGTCCACAGCACAGAGAAACAACGCAACATGCGCTCAACAGCATTCTGCCAAATACACTGGGGAGCAGAAAAGAAAAGAAAGGCAAGCATAGTTTATTTTAAGGGGAGAATGAAAAACACCAAAAGAGAAACTGCTGGCTATTGTCCTCAAATATTTCCTACTGTGGATATGAATGAATGCCCTGCACAGGTGAAGACTTCAAAATTCCCAAAGGACTTTCCATTAATTTGAGTGGAAACTAGTCCTCCAGTTCTGTTAAGTGGGCTTCATCTCTTTTGTCATTTTTTTTAATCAACATTTTTTATACAGTGTAGTTTGATCATGGTTTCCCTTCCCCAGGATGGGATGGAAGCAGTCACTCTGAAACAACAGCTTGACATGACAAAGTCTGTCAGGACCGAGCTCCCTTCACAGAGAGTAAAGTCTACTAAACGTTCTCTGCGCCAGTAATTTTAAAGCTTGTGGATGCCCCTATCACTCTTATGTGTCAACAATTTCCACGGTATGCTCCGAGTTGCTACCCAGCCTAACTGTGTATCCAGACCCTGCCTCGGAATTCTTTGATCACAGAACCTAGCTAAACTAATTAACTTCTTGAGAATAATAAAAATAGTAAACCCGGTATAGGGCTGGGTGCACCCCTGACTCCTAGCATGAGGTCAGCTAGACAGAATACATTTTGAGATCCCATGATATGCGGAAAAAAAGGAAAGGAAGAAAGGAAGGAAAGAAAGGAAGAGAGAGAGAGAGAAAGGAAGGAAGAAAAAAGAAATGAAAACATAAAGAGGATCAAACCCAATGATTAAACTGCATTCAGTCACTACATAGTAAACACTGCACATCTTCTAGGACAATAACTGAATTTTAAAAAGATTATTTTTTTGTTAATTCTCTGTATGTTTCGGTATGTATATATTTATGTGAGTGTGCTCATCCATGTGTCTGCACATGGAGGCTAGTGGTTTATGTTTAATGCCTTCCTCTATGACTTTTGCCTTTTATTTTCAGGCAGGAAGGATCTCACGGCGAATCTAGCGCTCCTCTGCATTTGGCTAGGCGACCATGTAGGCAGCCTCTAGGATCCACCTGTCTCTCCTCCTCAGCTCTGTGGCTACAGAGCCACAGATGGTGAGCCTTTGTGTCCACACTTTGCATGATTTCGTGAGATAGAAACTCAGTTTCCCACACTCCAGCAGCAAGTGCTTCAACCACTGAGCCATCTCCTACTTCTAAACTCCTTTTCCCCCTTTACATACATTTACTGATTTATCTGGGCAGCGGTGTAGCAAGCACGTGTGCCACACAGCGCCCATGGAGCTCAGAGGACAACTTGAAGAAGCGGGTCTCTCCTTCAACCACGTGGCAGCTATCGACATAGTACAGACCAGAAATAAGATCAAATTTCCCCCTGCCTATCCGCAAGGGCCTGACAGTTTAACGACAGACACAATCAAGAAATTAACAAATAAGCCATCGGTACAATAACTTCTGTTTGCACGTGACCCTTCGTCTCCACTACCAACATATATTAGAAAACATGTTTGCTGATTCAGCTGTCTCTTGTAGTTTTTAAATTAGAAAATAAAAAATCATTTAGGAATAGGAATAGAACTACTGAAAACGAAAGATTAGTCTGATTTGTAAGAGGCAGTTAGTAGGAAAGCCGTCCAGTTTCCAATAGTAACGTCTTTATGACATGCATTGAAGGAGTTAACACATCATTCTGCTCCCAACACCACTAGTAAGACACTAGAGAATATGAAAACTGCAACTCCTGAAATGCCATTCTTTCACGTCTGAGACAAGTTCATGTTGAATCTTGATATTACCATGATAGAACTAACCTCAAAATCTCAAGCTCAGAGCTAGAGTTGCCATCATGGTACACACGCTGAAGCCAGAACCACTAGAGTGCCACAAAACCAAAAGTGGCCACAACTACCTAAAGACACTTAGGAAATGTGTATGCATGTGTGTGCAGGGTGTATGTGTGTAAGTGTATAGGTGTGTGTGTGTGTGTGAACTGGTGTTCCTGCATGAGTGTGCAGGTGTGAGTGTTACGGGGGTGTCAGAAGTTAACCTTGGGTGCTGTTCCTCAGGAAGTAATTACTTTGTTTCATGAGAAGGGTCCTTGAGTAAAGGCTTACTGACTCAAACAGACCTATTGGATAATGAGCCCCAGAGATCTACCTGCCTCTGTCTCCCTAGCACCAGGATTCTATGCTTATGCTACTACACCCAGGGTTTTATATCGCTGCTGGAAATTGAACTCACGTCCTCACCTGTGAGCGGAGGCTAAGCACTTTATAGACTGAGCCACCTCTCCAGTTTCTGAAAAGTTTTCAATGGATGGCAGAGCATGAGTCATGATTTATAAGTAAAATCCTAACAGGGTCAACCACACCACATCCCACACCACAGCAGCCAAAGTGAAGATCCAAAAGAGGTCGAACATCTGCATGACCAATCTTAGGTGACCCGACGTACCCCTTTCTTCCTTGTAAATTCTCTGAGATATTTTATCTATCAAATTGATTTTCTGGTTAAACGTCTCGATGAAGTTGTTCATTTCCGTGAACTCATCCGGCCGGTTCCTCACTCCTCTCATGGAGGATGCCACGGCTCTGACTGTCTGCCCCATCCTGCTCAGCAAGCCAGGCCCTTGCTTCTTATAAGAAGACAGTTCCTAGAAACAAAAAGAGAAAGGAGTGTGGTGCGTCAATCAGTAGCATCCCACAGCGCAGCCAAGAGTGAGACAGCAGCACACTGCACTGTGTGTCTTTTAAAGCGCATGCATTTGAGGCATCTACATTTATTTTTGGTAACATCCTCCCACACTCCAGTCTACTGGATAATAGTCCGTTTCAAAGCGCCTGTGTGAATCAGGTGGGCAGTCTTTTCTTAAAGCCTACATCTTTAAAACAACAACCCTGGGATCAGGGATCAAGAAGATATGCAAGAAGTGCATGATGTGAGAGGAAATTTATATTTCTTTCTTTTTTATTCATTTTTAGGTTATGTTCATGGGTCTGCCTGAACGAATGTGTCCCACATTCATGCAGTGCCCTTGACAACCAAAAGAGGGTGTAGGATCCCCTGACACTGAAGCTACAGACAGTTGTAAACTGAACTCAGATCCTCTGCAAGAGGAGCAAGCGCTCTCAAACATTATCTCTCCAGTCCCCAACCTACATTTTAGAGCAGGTGTTCCATATAAAAATGACCTCAAGATGATATCTTAGGGCCCACATTAATAGTGAAAAGAGTGGAAAGCTTGACAAATTTTTCAAGTATAATAGCAGATATTCATTGAAAACTTGATATGTTCCAGTAACGACAAGCACGGTCTTAAAAGTACAACTGGGAATAAACCCATGTTCTATTATCTTCCTCATTTTCAAAGGGAAATAGTGGCACAGGTAGAGCAAGTTCAAGATGTACGAGCAATTAAGCAATGGGAGGACGTGGGCGTGGATCACAGCAATCTGAATTTAGAGGTTCCACGGCTCCACTGCTACACAGGACACCCTGTGCCTCCTTCAAGTTCTCATCTTAGTTTATAAGACATTCTCCGATCACGGCTCTTCACTCAACTGCAGTGGGTAAATTGGGACGCCACCTCCACTGACTGGCTGTCTGCAGAGGAAGCTGTTTAAAAAGACACGTAGCTAGTTATTTCAGAGTTAACGTGGCAGAGAGAGCTAGCTACAGACAAAAAAACAATAATAAACAAGGACATGCTATAAAAGGCTTTGCAGCCCACGAAAATCATCCCTTGAGAAATAGAGTGTGTTTAAGTGAACAACAAAGCAAACAGAACTCATGGATTTTGAGACGGGCTGCAGCATTTGTGAAACGTGTTTGTTTGGGATCAAATAAATTGGAAAGCAAAACACATAGGAGATATATATATATATATCCATACCTGATTTGTGAATTTATAAGCAATATACCATTTACCCAAATATGGAATAATATATCATCTGTCTTCCCAAAGGTTTTTCTTCCCCAGAGTTTTACAGAAGACACATCTGTGGCCACATAGTAACAGGTACTGTCATGACCAGGCACTCCATCCATCCAAGAATGTCCCAGCCTTACCCGAGAACACAAGCTCATCATTGGCAGCACAGCTGCAGCTGCCGAGCTGTTCCTGCAGCTCTGATTTAACCTGTTCTGGCTGCTGTTGCATGCACTAAACTCTGGGGAATATTTCTGACAGCTTCTAAGGTTCTAGAGTCAGGCCGCAGCTCGTTTTACAGAAGGTACAAGGACTCCCAGATACGGGACCCTGAGTCAAGACTGACAGGCACCACTCTTTGCTCTGGCTTCTACTACTCTGGCAACAACATCTGGGAAATGTAGAATTTGACCTTGGTTTGTAACTGCTACTGAACCACTGCCTATCTATTATCTTTCTTACAGAGTTATATCATGAAAAAATTAAAGAGTAATAATATACACATATTTTCTGCAGCTTAAAAATAAGATTTGAAAATCTCTCCACCATAGATAGCTGAAGGAAAAGTAAGAAGATGCTTTTATCTAACCATCCATCCATTTATTGATCCACTCAATTATCTAGCTAGTCACCAACGTAAGAATGAATTTTATCTGTGTTAAAAGAACCCTGACCTGATTATTACTTAAAATAATATCAATAAAAATGTACATGGGAGCTAGGGAGATGGCTTGGTGGGTAAGGCACTTGCTGTATCATTGTGAAGACCTGAGTTTGAATCTCTACAATCCATGTAAAGCCAGTTGCAGAGGAATGCCTCTCCAATCACAGCATTCCTACAGTGAGATAAGAGGCAGAGGCAGGAGAATGCCCTGGAGCATGAGGGGCAGCTAGCCAGAGGTACACAGTGACAAATGACAAGGACATTCTGACCTCCAGATATGTGGTCTGGCATGCATGTGCCCACACAGGAATGGACACACACACACACACACACACACATACACACGAATACCATATGCACATACACACAGAGAACAACATACTCATGTATGATCAGTGTTGATCCCATGCAAAGAACACCCTGTCATTGAAAAAACTTAAGAGAAATGAGAATATGTGTATGTGAGGAAGAGAGCAGATTCCATCACGTTTACATGTAGATTAGGCACCAGAGTTATTGCTATGGTAAAAGAAAAATGGCACCGTTCCTGAGTGGCTGCAGCAGGTAGGGGGCCACAAGGATCTGTGGTGCTAAAACTGGTAAAACGCTGTGGTTCCCCCAGTGACCTGTGGGCCACAAGGGCCAGAGGGTCACAGGCAAGGAGCTGTGCTGTGGGTGAGAGACAGAGACACGCCATGCAGAGAAAGTGGGTATTTATTTAGTGGGTTATGGAAGGGAAGGGAAAGGAGGTAGGAGGAGAAGGGGGAAGAACAGAGAGAGAGAGAGAGAGAGAGAGAGAGAGAGAGAGAGAGAGAGAGAGGGAGGGAGGGAGGGAGGGAGAGAGAGAGAGATAGAGAGAGAGAGACAGAGAGAGACAGAGAGAGAGAAACGGGGCAGGGGAGGAAGCAAGGCAGCAGCTACCTTTTTGGGAGAGAGACAGAAAGGAAGGATCTCAGGCTGGAAGCAGAAGGAAGATGTGTTTCCCTCAGTAGACCAGGGAGAGGCAGGGCTTGTCTCTTAAAAGGGACAGGACAAACCATTACAACTATATCTGAAGAAGTCATTTAAGGTTTTTTTTTTTTAAACAATTGACTAACATACTTCAAGGACATCTTTAAATAATGTGTAAAGGTGAGAAAGAGGAAGGATACAGTCTTTTGCACATGTGGACACTAAGGGAGTCTTATGAATATAAAATAGAACCTTTTACCCAGGCCTGTGCAGTGAGGAAAACCTTGAAATCTTCATTAAATGTTAAAGTTGGATGATCAGCGATCCTGTTCAGAAACTTATGTAATGCCTTCCTGCGGGTTTCGATGAAGTCATCATTGAAACGTTCCACCATCCCTTTCACGATAAACTTTTCTGGCAACGGCTGAAACCAAAAACAAAAACAATAACTAGCTGAGAAAATATGTATTTGACAGTGGAATAATTGGGGGTGGAGATGGATACAGGTTAGATGGGAGGGACAGTCAAAACTAAGTACGCATGCCAATGTAAAAATAAAAGAAAATATATATTTAAAAAATCTATCTGAGGGTTAGTAAGATGGCATAGCAGGTACAGGCACTTCCTGTCAAGCCTGACAAGCAGAGTTTGATCCCCAGATCCACACAGGGGAAAGAGAATCTCCCTCCAGCCCACCCCCTGTGCCCAGCATCCCAAGTAGTCCTGAGACCTCCATACACATATGTATATTTAAAAAAAATCAGTCCATATTTGTAATAGTTTAAAAAAATCTATAGGTAGGTTAAAGGGATTTGAAGTAAATGTTCCTAAGATAACTGAATTTTAGTATGTTTAAAGGAATTGTGATTTAGACATTCTAAAATACTCAAGCTAGCACAGTGGCTACAGTATAAACAACAACAACCACAAACCCTTAAAACTCACTGGAATAATGAGCATGGGATGTGCTTCTTCGAGTTTACCCTTCAGCCAGAGGAAATCTTGATAACGTCGCCTGACTTCAAATTCACTGGAATCAAATTCCCCACGAGATGTCTGAAGGAAGCAGGAAAACATAAAAGTCCATATAGTATACGATGGAAGACATTCGCTTAATTCTATTTCAGATATTATGGGGGGGAACGGGTCTCCAAGAAAACTTGCATCCTAATTATTCAGTGTTTGTCAATCTGCATGCATTTTTTTTGTCATCTATTCATGCAGCAGATGAAATGAAGCGAACTTTCCGGTTTTTCCAGAAAGAAAGCAAACACCACCCTTAAATTTGAAGTCCAAACTGAAAACTCTGCCTTCCAACAACCATCTGGCTGTTTTAACTACTAGTACTCTGGCGTGGCTTTCTCGTTTGGAAAGTGGGCTCGAAATGTAGGTTTCAAACATTCTTCTTTTCTTAACGTGATTAACATTCAGAATTTGAGGAAAGTTCTATTTTTAAAATCTGGAAAATAACCTGAATATAACTGAGAAGACTGCTCTCTTGGACGTGGTTCAAATGAACTGCTTCCACTTAAATTCGCTGTTGGTATGTAAAAATTCTAACATTTTGCAGAGTGATTTTGCCACTTTTTCAAAAAGAATGTAATTAATGGATATTTAATGTGAAAAGATATTTCTTTCTATAATTTCTCAAGGGGTTTTATTTTGAGCTACATGCTTAAACTTCAAAGTTTTAGCAAATACATTACGCTCTCTGTTCCTAGTAAATGAAAAATTGGTGTCAGCTCACGTGACAAGGACATGGGCTCAGTATCAACCTCTCATATCTCCTGCCTACATCGCAGGCCAAAATAAAAGTAGTATTTCTCTAATTCATACTTACCTCTCATGAGAAAATAACCACTTATACCAATGTCTCACTTAGCTAAATTTTTGCATATAAAATACATATAGTAATATTTAGGTTGAGGTTTTCCTGCAGGAGTAAAGATAGAATAAAACATTGCAAACATATCACCCTCTTACAGAAAATAACAACTATCCAAACTGGTGAACTAGTTTTAAAATTAAGCAGTTTAAATCTTGGGGTGGAGCTTTAACCATTTAGAAATCATTAATAAGCTCATGAAACCATCCAATCCTTAGAGGCCTATGTTCATAATATAACCCAGCATATCTTAGGAAATGTTCTCTTTGCAGTTGGAAAAAGTTGGTATACATCAGATGCAGAAGCCTAAGAACGTAAATGTTCACAAAACTCTTCACAAACGTAATTATTTTGCAAAATGACACAGGATATGAAAACAGTAAAAACAGAAAATCTAAATCCAGTAAAAACATGTTTAACAATACATACACGCTGACTGACATGTGGATGTATATATGCATGCCTGCATACACACACACACACACACACACACACACACACACACACGAATGAATTAGTCACTCTCATCCGACTGAACACCAGGGACTACAAACAGGTTCGTGAACAACTTTCAGAACAATAAACTGATGTAGCTATTAATAACGATCAATGCATTCAAGTAACGATTGAAGAAAATGTCATTCCGCTGTCTACGTCCTCAGTTACTGCCAATTCTTTAGTAAACAGAAAACAATTTGTTATGAAACTCCAGCATGAAGATGACAAATCATACCAAAGAATCACTCAAGCTTGTCCTCATCACGCTATCACTGACTTAGAAGAATTTCCTAACATAGAACAATTGAAGAAAACAGAAAATGTGGCCAGGTCTCAGCAGAATATTTCTTTCTACTACAGGATCCCGTACTCCACCTGAATGGGATGTGGCAACGAGAGAAGCTATAGCTATCTGAGTTTAGATAAAGACTGATTTCTATGGAGTATACTTTAGAGTCACCATCCCATCTAAAGCAGTCATAGACGGTCATTTACAGACAGACAGAAGCTTCCCGGCTATGGGCCTAACTGGGTTGGAAGACAGATCTTCAACTTAGAAAGAATACGTGTATTCTACAGGGTATGCTTCTGGTAACGATACTGCTTCCGACTTGAATGCAGGTTTCCACTGGACCGATACTACGAACAGTGGTTACATTTTCATCTGCGACCACAAGCGCTCAGCAACTTGACTTTGAGCACCAACAGGTCCCTGTGAAACACACCCTAAATGCACGGATAAGCTCAACAAATGCTGACCTTTGATCCAGGGTGAGCAGGTATTCGAAGACTGTAGAATATTATTTTAGGGTGTGTTACTTTTGTTTATGCCCTGGATCAGCAAAGATGTGCGTGATTAAATAAAATTCACCTGCAGCCAGAAGGCAGCATCAGCCACTAGCTGACCAAAAGTTGAGAAAGGAGCCAGGTAGGAAAGAGTTTTTAAGGAGGACAAGGAGCCGCACAGAGAACACCTTGGGAGAGGGTGAGCTAAGTGAGCTGCTTGCCATCCATCCTCACCGGGGAACAGAATCCTACCTCAACCTTTGAATCTTGAGTTCTTGGGAGGGACAGAGATTTAGATAAGTTCTTCTGTATCTTTGAAAGAATTGGTGCTTGAGGGAACAGAATTTCCTCAGGCTGAGGCTCTTGTGGCAGAACTGCTGTTGCTAGGGGCAGAGTTTAAGCTGCTGACGAGGACAGCTGTAGCTTAACAGGCAGCAAATATTATTACTTTGGGACACTTTAAGAACTAACCACGCCCACCCCAGCTACTTCTGAGCCCACCTCCCCTCACTGCCATCTTTTCTCTGGTGTGCGTGTGTGTGTGTGTGTGTGTGTGTGTGTGTGTGTGTGTGTGTGTATGTGTGTATGTGTGTCTTTGTTTTCTCTATGTTTCCCTTTCTTTAAGTAATAAATGTTTAGCTTTATGTATAGCCTTATGTTCATTTACTCTGCCGTCCACCGCATCCAGCCGCCTGACTCTGCCACTCGCCCGGGGACCCTACACTGCGTTGGCGGCGGCAGCCTCTGTCTGGCTCGCATGCCGCCCGGGACATCCCATCATCATATTATTTTTTAAAAAAGAACAATAGCAACAATTAGAAATGAAGACAATACAGAAGATTTACAAAACTGCTTTAGAAATAGATGGATCCGAATATTCAGTTCTTCAATAAAGGGCTTCAGCTACTGCCTGCACACGATCAGACATTAACATGTTTGTCTTCATGATAATAATATAGGAGGAAAGACCACAGGTAATTTTCTTAGAAAGTAGTTTCTACATGTCCAAAAGACGAAGTACTTCATCCAAGTAGCCACCTCAGGATGCCAATCTCCGTTCATCTCAGGAACAAAAGCCCTTTTCTCTCGAGACAGAAGCCTTGAGCACGAGAGTGTTAGCACTCACCCTCATATAGCTGAATAATTCTTAAATGATCCTAAGCACGAGGCTACCAGAGTTTACAAGAGACTATGTATATGTGTATATTCTTATAGACCTTAGAATGCATGAACTGCAATATTATAAAGCTAAAACTGGAGTTGGGGTGTATTTCAGTTTGTAAAAGCTTGCTTATCTTGAGTGAGGTATGACACTCAGCACCGGCTAGGCCAGGTGGCTGGCGCACAAGTAATCTCAGCACACAGGAGGTATAGGCAAGTGTGTCATAACTTTAAGTCACCCTAGTCATGTAGTGATTTCAAGGGCAGCTTGGACAAAAAGTTTTCTCAGAGAATCCATCCATAAATGTCCAATGTTTGTAGCAACTTTGTGTTGTCTTTCATAAGACTTAAAATTAAATAAACAGTAAATCAATTAACACCAAAATTTTAAAGCAAAAATCTCTATCCAACATGTGTCGTCTCAGAGATAGATTTGTAATAGATAAGAGAAATACTCTGAACAACACGAGCATTCAAAGAAAATTGTATAAAATAAATTATTGCACGAATGATAATTATCAAATAAAAATTTATTTTCATAATAAAATGCACATCTAGCAGATTTTCATATATTTATATATGTAATGTATGTTTATTGCAAATATGTGTAGTCAAAATGTAGAAAAGGACACTCAGTTTATAATAATGTGAAAGTCAATTTGCCAGTTCTACATACACACAGGTAAAAATGTAGTGGAAAAAGATATATTCAAGTAAATGGTTTATGCTTAAATAGAACTCTGCCAAGTATTATGCTGTAGAACTCTTGTAAAGCTGTTGAATCTCAGTTCCCAATGGAAGGAAATGAGGACAAATAATAGTATCTAATTTCCTTAATTGTTTTCAGTTATGTAGAAAGTATTTAAAGCATTGCTTACTCAGTGTAGTCACCATTGGTGGCAACTAATTCATACATTCAAATGTCCCTTTTATTATTACTTCTATAAAAGCAGGCCATTTAAATATGATGGAAAGACACTAAGATGGTTCAGCAGGTAGAGACACCGCCACCAACCCAGACGAACTGAGTTCAAGCTCAGGGCCTCCCATCTCCTTCAAGCTGTCCTCTAACACTTGGGCAGTGCCATGTGCACACTAGCACATACCCACTTACCCTTGCACATGAAAGTAATTTAAATGAAGTCAGTTAAAATGTCATATAAACAAGGACAGTTCATGTGTGTCACTACTCAGAATCAGATCTCCCGGGTGCTTCATAAGGGGCATCTGCGAAAGTCAAATGATGGGGAGAGAGCTGTTTTATAGACCCTCTTCCTGAAGATGACAAGGAAAGAAGGTAGGTGCACACTTAGGGCAGTGAGAGCACAGAACGTCAGTCAGGTCCCCTCTGAGCAGTATGTCTGTATTCATCTATTCGGGTTTCTACAAAAGTCTCCAAAGTTAGTGCCGTTATCCTATTGACAAATGAAGAAACTGATAAAAAGAGGTTGATTGACATGTCCAAGACATAAAGCAAAGGAGAGAAATCTTGATTCAGCTCCTTGCTGGCTTGCTAAAACCCATCTTGACACCATAAAATACGAACACTTTACTCATTAATTCAACAAAATAGCTAATTATCAAGTAAGTCACTCCTGTTTGGGATTACTAAAACCTTCCTTGAGAAGCTATGACTCCCTGGAAATAAATACAATCCTCACACACTTTTCTACTTACGAAAGGGGAGACGCCAGTTACTAACCACTTACTGCATAGGGCTAAGTGTTTTACATTGATTGTTTCACCTAAGTCGATTCTCAGAGCAACACCAGGTTCTATTACAGAACTAGTATCTGCCAAATTCTTGGGTTTTTAGCTTTAAGAACTACAAGACTTAGAAGGACTGAGGATGCATTTTTAGTTGCTTTTTTGTAACTGGATACTTTACATTCTTCACGGGTTCCCTTGGAATAATATGGAAGAACAGAGAAAAGCTGGGAGGCACTGAGCAGCTAGAGACACCTTCTTAGGTGGCTGATATCTTGAAAAATAAATACTACTCTTTCCATCTAAGGAGATGGAGACATCAGACAGAGGAAAAAGCATATTCATATTTATGAGACCAAGAGGCACCTATAATAGTGACAGCAGAGAAGTCACTCTGCCTGAGCAAAGCAGGGGCCGAGAGGAAGATGAGGTGAGCTTATATGATGTAGCTGGTTGGGGAGTGCACTTTACACTGAGACAAATGAGGGGCCAAGGAAAGAGATTCAATATATACACTTTCCGGAACCGCAGTGGGCCACAGGGTGGAGTCTGTGTTGAAAGATGGTAAGAGGACACTGTCCAGAATCCTCTCAGCTAGAGATTTCTTCAGCACTTGAGAACCACACTAGTGATGGTTGGGCCTTCCGACAAAAGATACTTAACTTGCAAAGAGAAATTAGAAATTAGTCTAAAAAATACTTACTGAAACTGATTACATTTTGTTTCATTTTGTCTGACATTAGTTTTCTTTGTGCAAAGGATGGCAGACTTAGTTTCTGAATCGATTTCTCTTGTATTATTGAACGAGCATTTCACATGCAAGCAATGGTTGTGGTTTGATCTCCTCTGAGAAGCAAATAGTGTTACACTTTGTAATTCTCAGAAAAATTACAAAATGTTATGTGTCACATTTTTTAACAGAAACCTAAGACTCTTCTTTCCTCAAATCTATCTATCTATCTTTTATTTATTTGGGGTATTTCTTTTGAAATAGTGTATCATGAAGTCCAGGCTGTCCTTGAACTCTCTACATTGCTAAGGCGGCCTCAAACTTGAACTTTGCTTGACTTAGCCTCCAAGTGCTGGGATTCCAAGCATGCTCAACCACACCAGACTAGTTATCATTTTGCATGATTAAAAACCAAAATCTTATTCTTGGCAGAACAACCAAAAAACACCACTTAATAAAGTCAATTCAAATATCAGATTTCATAGGAGCCAAATAAAGGGCAGCTAAGATGCAATTATCTTACGTAAAATAGCTTTCATAAGAAGAGTCAATGCACATGATTCTTTAACACTACACATTTTCAGAAGCTCGAAGAGCACAATGACATTCAAGAAAATGGTTACCTTGGTTATGATCCTGTAAGTGATGAAAGTCTCAATTGTAGTGACATGGCTTTCAGGGGCATCAACTGTAATGAAGAGATCCTTTAGATCTGGTTCATCTTCAAACTTGACTTGGTTTATCATCGACAAAGGGGAAGTTGGCATCATAGGGCTGAAGGAGTTCATGTCCATTAGTGAGGCATCCTAAGGAATAAAGCATTTATGAAGTTAACACCAAGAACTGACAATAAGGCTCAGTTGGAAAGGGCCTGTACACAAGCATGAGGACCCGAGTTCAGATCCCCAGGACCCACATAAAAGCTAAGTGCCATGGTGCCCATCTATAATCCCAGGATCAGGGAGAAAGACAACGGTGATTCCTTGGAGCTCCTTGGCCATCCATCCTAGCTGAACAAAATAATTCCAGGTTCAGTGAGGGAGACCAGCTCAGAAAAATAAGATACAGACCTATCAAGGAATACACCCAGTCACCCAATGCTGACTTCTGATCTCCATATGAATATACATACACACACACTGCACACTCATTCACACATGCATGTACATGTAATGTACAGACATATACATATAATACACACACATACTCGTACAAAAACTGACTTCAAAATAAACAGTAACAATTTTCAATTTCTGAGAACTATCTATATCACTAAAATATAGCAAAAGCAAAAAGAACTCCTGGAGTCATAGCTGAATATGTATGCTAAGTACTTATTTTTATGTGGCTATGAAACATTTGTAGCTCAGCAGTTAAGAGCACTGCTGCTCTTCCAAAGGTCCTGAGTTCAATTCCCAGCAGCTACATGATGGCTCACAACCATCTATAATGAGATCTGGTCCTCTCTTGAGGAAGAGACCTGGTCAGTCATCCTCATCAACATAGGCCATGAAGCTGAATATAGACAATTTCAACAGAACCGCCATATACAGGGTGCCCATGCGTATTTCAGCATTGCCAGGGCATAAATTTCATTCATTCAGTCATGAAACATTTAATCTACGCTTGCTCATAAATTCTACCTAAGAATGATGAGAGAAAGAAAGAAGATGTAAAATTTCAAGATTCCACTGCTTTGAATATTCGCATTATCTCTAAAATACAATAACACAACAGTTTTAAGAGACAGAACTGAGTTACTTTGGTTAGCTTTGGTAACCTCATAATGAGGCTGGGGCAGGGAATGACTAACTAGCCATTTCTTCTTTCTACGTGAGAGGACAGAAAAAAGACAAAATAAAATAAAACACCATTGTAGAAGCAGAGTAGTTAGTCCAAGACACCAAACCCATCAACACCAAGAGGAATTGATTCTTATTCCAAAATAGTTCTGGAATTGGAAGCACCAGAAGTTGAGCAAAGAGGTGGGAGTTGAGCTAAAATCCAGAGAAACTGTCTAAATCTAAATCAAACAAAAGTTAGGGTCTGGGAGTTGGCCCAGTGGATAACGCTCCATGCAAAAGTAAGAACTGGGATTTGAATCCATAGCACTAATATCGGAGCCAGGAAGGTGGAGCGTTCACCTGCAAACGTCCAGCAAGAAGAAATGCTTGGCTGAAACAGCAGAAGAGGTCTCACGTGGTCACAATCATTGCTGAGACAAGGATAACAATGGCTCTCAATAATAAGAAGGTACAGCTGTTGTAATCACAAAAAAGACTTGTGAAGGATAAACATTTAGGGCAGATTTGAACCAAGTATACAGGGAGAATCTCCTGAGTTGTTGCACAAAAAGTTCAAAACAAGAAATCCCCCCAAACAAAAACTTAATGAGGTAATTTCTATCTCCATGACAGATACAATAAACTGTACCCAAATGACATAATAACATAAATTATCAAAATGATCAAAGCAGCCGGGGTGGTGGCGCACGCCTTTAATGTCAGCTCTTGGGAGGCAGAGGCAGGCGGATCACTGAGTTCTAGACCAGCCTGGTCTACAAGAACTAGTTCCAGGATAGGCTCCAAAGCTACAGAGAAACCCTGCCTTGAAAAACAAACAAACAAAAACAAGCAAACAAGCAAACATAAACCGATCAAAGCAAGTTATATTATGTTTTATACACTTATTTTTATTTTAATTCTATATCTTGTGTGTGTGTGTGTGTGTGTGTGTGTGTGTGTGTGTGTGTGTGTGTGTGTATGTGTGTAGGAATATGCACATGTGAGAGCAGGGTCAGGCAGATGCCTTTAGAGAAGTTCAGTTACCCCTGGAGCTGTAGTGACAGGTGGTTGTGAACCACATAGTGTGGGTGCTGTGAATAGTAACTTGGGTCTTCTATATCAGCACTACACAATATTAACCACTCAGCCAGCTCTTCAGCCCAGTGTAATATCGGAAAATTTTGCTATGTGTTACTAAAAATAGTTCATAAAGCCTGTGCCCAACTAGATTCCAATGTTTATTATTTGTCTGTAAAGGAAAAGAAAATGGAACAAAGGGGAGAAGAAAACAGAAGGGATGGGGAATGAACTTAGAAACCATACAGAAAAAGATAAGTTAACACAAGGGGTTTCAGACATTGGGACATCTCATTGCTATTGCAGCTACCCAAGACCCAGCTAACCTTTTGTGGTTGGTGCGTTAGGGGAGAAATGAATCCTTAATATTTGTTCTTCTCTAAGAAACAAGTTGTTCTCGGTTTATATATTTTTTTTCTATGTGAAGTTTTTTATGTTTTCCAAATATCCTAAAATCAGCATATTTTGCCTTATAATTAGACAATTATATTAAAATTGTTAGAGTCATCATTGTAAATGCTAATGCTCTGAAGGAACAGCAATCACGATTGTAAGTTGGGACCGTTGTCTAGGGGTCATATGGCAAGAGACTTTGGATAGAATTTGGTTAGTTTTCCTTTTTCAGCTCATCAAGGTTTACATGGCTAAAGAGAAATGTGAAAGTATTGCAACAAAAAAAGGATAATTGTCTAAAATGAAATAGGGAATGCTACATAATAGAATTCTAAGAAGCCATTAAGAGAACTTAGAGCTTCCAAATAAGTACTCCACCAGTATGCACAAAAAAAAATGTCTCTCACAAACCTTCCAATACAAATAGTAGTTTTCTAAACTGACAACTTTTAATTTGGTAGGCAAATGTCCTTAACATTTCCCTGACACTGCATGCAGCCCCGTGCTCCCGTTTTCTGGGTGTCCACCCACGCTGCTCACCACCACCCACTTCTTTTACCTACTACGTAATTTTGTGTTCTATTTCCTCTGCTTAAAATGCAGCCTTTTGTAGAGTGGGAAGGAGCTGGGTTGGCTTACGAAGGCTCCTAATTCCGCTGAATACAGTGTGGTGTCATAAAAGCATGCTTCCATATCCAGCAAAGGAAGAAAATTACAGGCTGAGAATTCAGCAACATACAAGATTTCAGTAGAAGGATTTAAATTACTACGAATCCCTCAAAAACATTCTTAAAACTTCAATAAGACCAACATGTTTTAGATTTGTTCTCCCCCACAAAAAAATGGAAACAAAATATGCTGACATGACTTAATAGATGTACCTTGACGTAAATAACTGAGGAAAATAAGTGAAAAGATACGTAGAAGCAATTACTCCATTTAACCTCCTGTGGTTGGTGAGTTTGGGGAACGGATGGTTAACACATGCCCTAACAAAGGACTCAACCTCCACCAGTTCTTTCCCCTTTTCCTTCCTTCTCTCTCAACTTTGAACCATGAACATTATCTTACAGTCTTACAGTCTTTTAAGCATTGGAAAAGAGCTTTTTACTTTTTTTTTTTTTTAGTTTTTCCCCCAGACATGACAGCAGAAGGGACATGATCTCTATGACAAATCTCTCCTGGAATTATATTTAATACCCTCTTCATTGCCAAGTCAATGAACACACACCCACACACAAAACCTTGAAAACCAAGCCGTGACTACCTAATAAAGAAGAAAGCTTAGTACACTGCTAAAATCTATGGCATTGTCTTTACTCCAAAGCAACAGTCCACTGATTTTCAGAGAGAACACTTGAGCAACTTCTGAATCGAATGTTACGGAATGGCCAAATCATCCACAGACTTAATGCAGGTTTCGCTGTTGTTACTCTTGGTTCTTTAACTGTTTCTGTTACCATTTCAATCATGCCCCGCTCCTGCCCCCCCAACCTTAGACTCATAGGTTGAAGACCTACACCTAGCACTTTTGGATGTGACTTTATTTGGCGAGAGCGTCTTTGTGTGCTTGTGCATGCTCATGTACATGAGGATGCACTTGTGTGGAGTACAAACGTGTTTGAGGGTGTGAGTAATGAAGGACAGAGGACCAAACGTATCATTCCTCAGGAGCTATTTATTTTTCCTCCTTTTAGACAACATCTCTCTTTGTCTCATACCTCTCCAGGGAGGCTAGGCTCACTGACCTGGGAGCACCAGGACCTAGGTATAGACCTGTCTTTATCCTCCTAGCTCTATGAGTGTAAATAGACCTAACCTTTTCTTCTTTCCTCCCTCTTTCCCTCTCTCCCTCCCTTCCTCCCATCACTCCTCTCTCTTTCTCTCTCTCTCTCTCTCTCTCTCTCTCTCTCTCTCTCTCCTTGGTAAACGTGGGCTTGGGGGGAATCAAACTAAGATTGAACAACTTAGCTACCTCTCTATTCCTGACAAGGTCTTTATAGAACTAATTATGTTGAAATAAGTTCATTTGGTCTAGAGTGCATGCACCGATCCTGTAAATTTGAGTTCAGACACTAGTACTCATATTAGGTGGCTCACAACTGCCTAGAACTCCAGCTCCAGGGAAATTCAACACCTCTGATTTCCATGGGAACCCATACCATCACCTCCATCCACCAACCCCTGCAACACACAACACCCTACACATAATTAAAGATAGTAAAAATAAATCTTTAAAAGTAAAATAAGTTCATTAGTGTGACACCTAATATAATATAATTGGTACTTCTCTAAACTGTATTCAATAAAAAGGGGAAACATACATAGTGGGGAAAAAGATGAAGAAATACAAAGAGTTACAAATAAGCCCAGGTGAGGGGCATGGGATAAGTCCTTTCCTCACAGCTCAAGAAGGAAGTCTTACTCTTGAAGTAGTGGCCTTCAGACCTGGGAATGCACCATTTTCTGTTGTTGACATGTCCAATGTGTAGAAAATTTGTTATAGCAGCACTGGCAAACTGATACAGTGTTTCTACACCTACCTTTGTACACAATGAAAGCCTAAGAGTGGAAGGGAGAGTGGAAGGAAGGCACAATGAGAAGGTGCCATCCACTACCTATCCTTTTACTGTTGTGTAGGCTAATACCCAGCTCCAGTAACAATTCCTAGAGGACGCTGCTGACTCTCTCCTAGTTCCCAAGCTCTACAACTGAAATAACAGAAATCCACAACTGAAATGTAAAATCCAGGAGGCCTTGTCAATAATTGAATGCTCAGAAGATAAACACCAAGAGAACTACGTTCAACGGTGAGCCATGACCTCTCAGCGATATGTTCCTTTTTAATATCCCCCACTAACAAGCTACGCAGGATCGCTCATGAATATAACATGAATTGCTCTGATAATGCTAAATCGCATCCGCCATCTGTGCACAAACCACGATTTTCTTATAACAAGTAGAGAGGGAAGAGAAATCAGTGTGAGAAGTGTGATAAATCAGAAGACTGGCATGAAAAGGCCATGCGAATAAAATTGCTGAGGCACGAGAAACACGCACACCAAGAGACATCTGGTTAAAAAAAAAAGAAAGAAAGCGACGTCAAGTGGAAGGAGTTTGAGAAGCTGTTGTAAAGAGGGACACTCATCTTGATAGGCCTAAATTTAGGCTTGCCAGCTGTGTTTTGATTTACAAATCCTTCCAATCTGCCTGCTTATAATAATAATAATAAAAATAAAGGAGACGGGCCCAGGAAGAGTGCTGACGATGTGATTGGCGGGAACCCTACCACTGCCGTTCTCTATAACAGAGCCCACAACACTCTAATCTTGTTTGACATCATTTCCATTTCCCAGTAGTGTATACATCCTTGCAAACATATACCACAATTCATTTATTCATCCCTCAGTTTCTTTTATCTTTTAAGGTCTTAACGGTGCAGCCTCAGATACAGTTGTGTTCCCTGGGGCTTGGTATACGACCGCGCATTCTGAACAAAGACGTAATTTTACTTGACACAATTGTTCATAATTTTCTTGACATATTTTATCTTCTGGAGAAAAACAAAACAAAAGAAAACATGCTATATAAATCCAATGTGCTTTGTATCTCTCTATCCAAGCTCACGAGGAGATTTAATTACCAATGTGGTGATATTGAAGGGCAATGACATCCTGACTTTTCGGAAGTTTAATTTCTCATTTGCAGTCTTTCAGATAGGTCACCTATCACCTGGGATCCCACAGTAGGGAGACCACGAACACCCTTACTCTTTAAAAATGTTGTATTTATTGTGGGGTGAGGCCACATACTGAAGTCCATGTGTGGAGGCCAAGGAACAACTTTTAGGGGCTGGTTCTCTGTGTCCACTGTGAGCTCTGGGGACTGAACCCCGTCATCAGACTCTAACAGCAATCTCCTGAGCCATCACACCAGCCCACTCAGTGCTGCACCAATAGATTTCTGTAGCTCTCGAAGGGCTGCATGAGTTCTCTGCAACGGGGGGTGATGGCAACTATGCCGCCTACAATCTGCAGTCACATGCCAACTTGCTCTGCCATCTCTACCATGAACCAAAACAGCAAGACCCCTCGCTCGGTGTGACTTTCCAATCTCGGAATAGTCAGGCTCCATGTTCATCAATTTTTTTTCTTTATAAATTGACCAATCTCAGGTGCAATACCATAGCAACACAATAAGAATTTGACATAATTCATGGAAAAGAAAACTGCGCAGCTGGGCAGAGCTAACCTCAGTTCAAGGTTAGAGCAGAATTGTGAATCTGGTCCAGTAACTAGGCTTTTCTGACCTTCAACTTTTCAGTTGCAAACTCTCAGGAAAGTCATATTTCATCGTGAATCATGGAGGGTCAGTGGGGAGAAGATAATAAATAAATAATAAATGTGATTGTGCAATATGTGTTTGAAGGTGTTATATCCATTGTCTTTGTCACTAACCGACAAAACAGTAAACATCTGGAGATTCTTAGGCTATCTGCTCTCTGTTATTTTTTCAACTTGACCACTACAATATGAAATTGGTTACAGACAATATATAAATGAATGTGTGCGCCTGTGTTCTAACAAGCCTTTTTTTACAAAAATGAATCCATATATAGCGACCCTTCTTTATGTTATAGACACTGTATAGATAGCTACCTGATCTGTAAACTTTATCTTAAATGCAATGGAATATTCTGTTAGATTCATATTTATGTTTTCATATTTTGGCATTATTTATGCTAGGTAAGTTATCAGTCACTCAGTTACATGCTCAGCACAAAAATTCATCCTGAAAATAAAGTACATTTAAGTATGATAAAGATACAGTCCTGGTTAATGAACAAAATGTCTACTAGTTTTCCTTGCAGTTTTTTTTTCATAGAATTTACAAATACAGATGAGGTTTTGATTTGTCTTTTTCTTTTTAATGATTGGCATCCACATGTGTGCCTCAGGAACAGAGACTGTTCAAGCGTTTCAAAGCTATTTACACTAGGAATGCTAAGTCTGCACATGATACCAGGCCTACTGAAACAGCCTTTTGAAAGCCAGGCTGGGGTATTGGATGCACACACGAAACATCAGCCAACTTTCCAATTGTGAATTCAGAGATGACTAACTGGAAACAGAATAAGCCAGGAAAAAAATCTCTAAGCAGAACTTCTAAAGAGGTTGACAGTAAGGATCCTACAGACACAATGCTGTGTAATGTTGTACACTCGACTAGAATGTGTAGGGAGGACTGTTTCTAGCACAGCATGGGCGGTGCTCATAACAGTCATGGGCAAAATGGACCGTATAGGATGATAAACTAAGAACAGTCCCCTAAACAAAAATGTGGTCTTGATAGACATTTTCCAAAAAAAAGACCTAGATATCACATTTATAGATCATTTCTGGGAAGACTTAGTATATGCTAATACACACTCTAGAAAAACCAACAGATAAACAGACACACTCAATATTTTCATTTCTGAGTCATTCTAAATAAACTGATACAAGTTACACATAATGACTCACTCAAAAAATGGAATTATGCATGAGGTACAGCATTTAGGAAACATTCACAGACTTTTTGGTATCTTTCTCAATAATAATGAGAGATATACGTTCTACTTATTTCAAATTAAAAGTATCCTACATCCTAAATTTTATCACCACAGGGCCTCCTCTGACTACATTGAAAATTCTGCTATATTCCATACTGAATAAAGTAGTCACCTTCCTATCTCCACCAAGTTTATCAATATATTACCACAATATATACTCTTCAAAGAACATAAGCTACAAAGAGATAGAAACATAGTTGGATGATCCTTCGCAGATCTCACTACAAATTTAAGGTAGATGATTACACAACTGAAAAGCATCAGTCTTAAGCACAATGGTGAACACAGAGCCACCTAGGTACGAGCAGTAATTGTGTGTATTATTTTCCTTAACCCTCTTGACAACCCGATGTAGGTAAATGTGATTTAAATGCCATCCAAATGTAATGTTGTACTGTAATACTAAAATTGACAGAACTAATAAAATTTGACCACTGTCACTACTACTATCATGGTTTTATTTCATTTACCAAAGTCTTCACAAGTACCCATTTTGTGTCTGGTACTGTGTTGAAGAAACAACCGTGGCCAACACTGGGAGAACTTCTGCTCTCAAGAAGTGTGTCTAACACCTGCTTGAGTGTGAAGGAAGCAATCAATATATTTATAAAGAGAAAACAAACAAACCCTAGAAAAACAAGACCATTCTTCTGTGATGCAGGGAGTAAGCTTTGCTGACATTTATTTTGCCTTTTTAAACTAGCTATGGTTGCATACACCTGTAATCCCAGCCCTCGGAAGGATCAGACTGATTTCGAGGCACACCTGAGATACTTAATGATGCCCTGTCTATATATAGCTGAAAACAAAACAAAACAAAACAAAAAAAACGGGAGTAAGTGTCAACAGAGAAAGAATTAGGGTCTACTGAACGAGGAGCCTCTCTGGGGGAAGGGGGGGAAGGAGCAGGAAGGAGGTGCTGTAAAGCTGTCCTTGAGAAGGAGAGACTTAAGGAGGCTCTCTGAAGAGTTACTGTGTACAACACTGAGACAGGAGAAGTACAGTAGGAGATCATTAAGGCTGAGACAATAAATGAATGAATGAATAAATAAATAAATGAATAAATAAATAAAAAGGTAGACACTGATGGAGCAGAACAGATGGGTGGATAATGGGTTTTACTGGGATAGATTCTCAGATATTCACATTTTTGTGGTGGTGTTCTTTGCAAGGGAGGGGAGAACTCCAGAATGAACGGTGTCCTTGAAATCCAACAGCAAGGTGGCAGTTCCATAGCTGGACCCTGCAGAGGAGCTGTGTCTTCGGTGTGGTCTTACTGGGACTGTAAATGGATCTTAGCCAATTGGACGCAGTTAATCATGAAACCAGTGCGGTTACACTTAACCTCAATTACACTTCCGTGATGTATTACGTAATGGGAAATTTTCCTTTTTAAAAATACTTAACAATTTTTTTTCAAATTTGGGTTTATTTCTTCAGAAAGACCCAGTATATTAACTGCCAAACAGTTTTCTACAGGACCACAGTTAGAAGTTGTGGGCTTCATCCTGTGAGAGGACTATACACCTGTTAAACACCAGGCAATCTGTAATTCCTTTTTGTGGAAGATCAATCAAGGAGCCTGACCAGAGACTTGCTTTGGACTGTGGAATGCATCTGAACAGGAGATTGCAGAACCATGGCCCGTTTCCATAAGTGTTTGTGTTCCTTTCCCTCTGACTCAAGGACAGCGTGTTCCAGTTATCAGTCACTGCCATGGCATGGACTGAAAATGAAGAGGAGTTATGGGGCACACTCAAAACCTATCAGAGGACCAGTTCAGCCTTGACAGACAGGGCCACAAGCAAGAAATAAGTGTTTATTGTAAGAAAACACCTAAGACTTGTGTCGAGCTATGGCACACCTTAGTGAAAACAGAAGATGCTCAAGAAGTTAAACCCGAGGTCCACATTTGACCAGTTCAGTCTCTCTACAAGAAAAACAAGTGGGGTTCCTGCTTTCTTTTTCTGATTCTGAAGACCCATCAGTCAAGAATCTGATATGCTTTTAGTTCACAAACAGCAAGGTTTCCATTTTAATTTGAAACACAGTTTGCATTGTTCAGATTTTATTTTAAACAATGAAGCTGTTTTCCCTGAGATAACCCAGACCCAGAAAAACAATTATCACATGTACTCACTCATAACTAGTTTTTAAACATAAAGCAAAAAAAAAATCAGCCCACAAATCACAATTCCAGAGAACCTAAACAATGAGGACCCTAAGAAAAATATACAAAGATCTAATCTACATGGGTAGTAGAAAAAACAAGATCTTCTGAGTAAATTGAGAGCATGGGGACCTTAGGAAAGGGTTGAAGGGAAGCAGGGAGGTAGGGAGGGGAGCAGAGAAAATGTAGAGCTCAATAAAAATCAATAAAATACACACACACACACTCACTCACACACAATGAGTACAATTTATATCACAACAATAAAAATACCGATGTGGCTGGGAATGACAGCACAGGCCTGTGATTCGAGCACTGATGTGGATTGCCCTCTGTATGCTGTGATTTCCATTAATGAATAAAGAAACTGGGCTTGGCCTATAGCAAGGTAGAACTTAGGTGGGGAAAACTAAGCTGAATGCTGGGAGAAAGGAGGTAGAGTCAGAGTGGAGCCATGGAGCTGATGCTGGAGACAGATGTGCTGAAACTTTGCTGGTAGCCCACGACCTTGTGGTGATGTACAGATCAATGGAGATGGGTTAAATTAAGATATAAGAGTTAGCAAATAAGAAGCTAGAGCTAATGGGCCAAGCAGTGATTTAAATAATATAGTTTCTGTATGATTATTTTGGGAGTCTGGGTGGCCAGGAAATGAACAAGCGGCCTTCCTACAGCATAGTACTGAGGAGAAAAGAGAATTCTGAGTTCAAGGTCAAGTTGGGCTTCATAAGACCTTGCCTCAAACAAAGCAAGGTCTAACAAAAATTTAAATAGTAAAATAAATAATTTTAAATTATGAATAAAAGTAGAAAAAAAATCACTTCAGAAATACATTACGTTAGCCATGGTGTCAAGGCCTGTAATCCCAACACTGAGGAGGCAGAGACAGAAGGACTGAGAATCTAAGGCCAGCCTGAGGGATACGAAAGACCCTGTCTCAATCAAACAAATCTCAATCAACAAAACAAACATGTCCCAAATAAAGGAAGTCAGTTATAAAATTCCATATAGGCTATGGCTCTATGCATAAGAAATAATCTGAGGAATAAGTCTCTGAAGAAAAGTAATAGTAAATTAGTAGATGTACTTGGTTGGATGATATGATAGGTTTTATTGGGGACACAAAAACATACTGAACAGTTGGCATTGACTTTACCACTACATTAACTGTCTTAAGAAATTAGCCTCCTCACAACAATGAGTTTATTTTAGTATATGTAAATTATACGTCAATGAATTTGGCCTTTAAAAGGAAAGAGGGAACATATCAAGTATTAGTACTTCCCAAAGTAAACGTTAAAAATAGAGGAGCAAGAGAATGGTTCAACAGTTAAGAGCATGGACTGCTCATCCAGAGGTCCCGAAATCAGTTCACAGTGCTCACATTCACAGTTTACAACAGTCCTAGATCTGATGCCCTCTTCTGATCACAAAGGGAATCTACACCACACACACACACACACACACACACACACACACACACACACACACAAATAATAAACTTAAAATAAAAATGTATTAAATCTTTTTAATGTTAAATAATACTGGTTTAATTTTCTGACCTTACTGTGTTTTAGTGCATCTGCTAACAACCTTATTTTCATTTATTATCTATACTACAGGTAACATTGTGTCGCCCATCATGGTTAATATATACACTGCCAGAGTTAATCAAATATTCTGTTTAAAACAGGCAACTTATTTTCATGACATGATTCTTCACCAACTTATAGGGAAGCCTTAAAATATATATCTCAGATGATTATGTCAATGCTTAATGTTTACTTGTGCATTTTCTTGGAATTCTGAGTTTCCTCATAGTCACTCTAGCCACTTGGAAAAATGAAACAGGTTGTCACTTCAGAGATGTGCCAGGGGACATCATTAAGTCCCTCAAGGATAAAAAACAGAAAACTACAGAAAATAAGATATTCTTTTTAGACTTTGTGGTCTAAACAATGTTGTTGACAGCTTATCAAGATATATGTAATAATCTCTATTGCTGTGGAACAAGAAGATAGCGACAAACAAACCCTTATGTCTCACTAAAGAAGCTTCCCTGTGGAGGTCTCTGCCCTTTTCCGCGCCTGCTTTCCCAGCCTTCAGATTTGCTTTGCAAACTGTCCATTCCTTACCATTTCACTCCTTTCTCTTGAGAGTTGCCTTCCAGCCTTCTAACCATTTGAGTTGGGGGTTAGTAACTTACTTTCTCAAGAACAGAGAGTGTGTTGATGATTCTCCTGCCATTTACATACCTTGCATTTGTCTTTTCTCATACACCACCACCAAGAGGGGATTTTATTCAGCATCTAGGTACAACCCAGCTCTCTGTCATCTGGCAGCGATTACTCAACACTGATTAAGACTAATTTGTTTTCTGTCTGCTTAGTTTAGTATCTGGATTGGAAAAAAATAATATAATGCAAACGGCCTTGACTGAAATCTAGATTATTAGCAAATTATTGTTAATAATTGGGTTTATAAATTTAAAAATGTCAAGGCCCACATCATTTGCTAGTAGAAATGCATACCAAATATCAAACATTCTGTATTTAACTGTCTTACTCTCCTGCCTTCAACCTTAGCTTATCAGAAACAGGCAAGCAGTAAAAGTTTTACATAGAAGAAAAATTATCTATTTATATGGCAAAATTTATTGATATTTGACCGTTCACAATAGTGTTTTTCTGAAGACTTTCTTCATAGCCATGGACAACCAAAAGCAACTTCAGCGAGACACACACACACACACACACACACACACACACACACACACACACACACAGCTATGTGGCAAAACTTGTCAGCTCCAGTGTCAACAGAAGGTGATGATATTGATTTCCAACTTACTCTCAACAGCTTCTTAGCCTCTACCTTAATACAGATTCCCATAGAATGGCTACAACATCCGCATTTAGCAATGAGAAAGCATTTCTTTACCATTTCTGACAGTCTATCAATGCCTCCCCAACAGCCCTGTCAAAGAAGGGGGGTGGAAGATCCTCAGATGGAGCACAGACAGTTCAGGTTAGAGCACTGTCAATACTCCTAGTGACCTTGGAAAAGCGACATTTGTTTAGAGGTGGCACCGTGGCATTTGTGGGTATTGATCTTCCAGGTACCAAAATCCATATGCAATGTCTACCCATAAAAAAGTCCTATAAAATGTTCTCTTTGCAACTTAGTCTGGAGTTTTTTCCTTTAATATTATAAGTGATCACATGTGCTAACTCAAACAGAGAACCTGGGGTTGCATCCCTTGCTTTCCATCCTTCACTTGAAGAAGAATATACAAGAGCACTTCACATAAAGAGAGCTGTACAGCACTGAGTGGGTGGACTATAAATAGTCTGAGATCAGCTCTATAGTCACTCATCCTCTCTCTCTCTCTCTCTCTCTTTCTCTCTCTCTCTCTCTCTCTCTCTCTCTCTCTTTCTCTCTCTTCCTCCTTCTTTCCCTCCCTCCCTCTGCTGTCATCTCTCTGAGCCACAATACAGAAGCAGGCCTTAGGAAAAGAGGAGCAGAGACATTTATTAAATCCTTATATTTACTGTTTCTCCTCATCTGGATCATTGCCTTCTAATGGCTTTCTTCATGAAACAATTTTCTTATTTTCTGATTAGTAGAGCCAGGATGTCAAATCCAGGCAAGGGAGGTTGCCTCTGGTCCTAACCACTAAGATTATGCCTTGGGCTGTATTTTCACTTAACAATGACCTCAGTGTAATCTCCCCAATTGGGGGCCTTTATCCCATGTTTCTGACAAGATAGCACTGAAAAGCAGACAGTGCCCCACTGGACGAAGAGGACTCAGCGGTTCTATCTATGAACTGGCCTTGGAACCAGGGCAGCATCATTTCCATCATACCCCACCTCCAGGTTCCAAGAAAGAGGCATAGATCCCATAGGATGGTAGAAGGATGGTAGGTTGCATCATAACAGAACACACGAAAAGGGAGATACAAAGTGGTTTTCTTTATCTGAAGCTACTCTCTACCTTTTGGTACTGTGTGCAGTCGAACCAAGTCATCCTTTGCTTTACACCTCAGGCTCCACCTATGAGTGTATGTTAGAAAGCTTGACCCTGTGATGATGCCGCCTTGGCAGCTTCCCTGGGGGACCCTTAAGCATGCTCTCCAGGGAAGGTACAGGGGAACTAGGAAAGCATGCTCCATGTGGTCTCCCTTCCGTGCTACCACCCTGCTGGCACAAGCTGTGTTGCTTTGTAAGTTCATCTGGCACTTCCTCCACAACTCCAGCCTTCAGCAGTTTCTATACCTCATTCCTTTAGAGCAGAAGAATGCTAATGGCTTTTTGATGCTATTGGATTTTAAGTGCCTCGCTGGACTTTGCTTGTTGCTTAATATAGACCATAAGTTCTATAAATAATTCCTGCATTAATATCTCACTGAAAGTATTAAAGAAAATTCTGATTTTTATCAGTGTAATGACTGATAGAGCACCTAACACAAAACAAAGACTGGGAAAGAAATATGAAATAGATAGATTCCCATATATATGTTTGTATGTAGGTATGTATGTATATAGGTAGGTATTTCAAGTCTCTTCATGTCATTCTGTCACTGCTGTGGTTTTAATATGGTCTGAGGAACTTCCTGTCAGTGCGTGCTTTCACAGCACCCATAGAAGGTTGGATCTACTGGAAGAGCCTTAGGTTTACAGGAGTACTCATGGGACCCTGACTTGATTCTTTCAAGAGGGTCTTAAGCCGAAGGCAAGACTGGGACCTCTCCTGGTCCCTCGGGCTTCCTGTCTGATAATGTGATAGGTCCCTCCTTCCGCTGTAATTCATCCATATGATGTCATTTACAGGAGGTCTTCTCCTCAGCTGAGCTGATGACCAAAGCATGTCCCTCAGCCTCTAGAATCCTGTGTCAAGTAAACTTGTATTCATAAAACTATTTAGCCTTAAGCATTCTAAAATTGTAGTGAAAAGGCTGACTATCTAAATGTATAACCTATCATCTTTCAGAAATAACTTCTTCTAGAAGAATATACATTCCTTAAAACTCAAAATTAAAAATAAACATATGTTACTAAACTTCTGTGTAATCATTAATTCATATTTATATAAATTCATATTCATATGAGACACATTGGCTTCTTCTACTAATCATCTCTTTCTTTCCAAAGTTTATAAACAAAACACAAAATGATCCATTCCATGACCTTGCTAAAGGTTGAAAACAAGACTTCTCCTGATCCTTACCTTTCAGAATCTCTTTATGGTCCATGTTTAAGGACTTCTTTTATTCTTAATGCATATGAACACAGGTGTGTCTGTGGATGTGTATATGCAGAAGTGCCCATGGAAGCCAGGACCTCCTGGAGTTACAGGTGGCTGTGAACTGCCCCACATAGGTGCTAAGAACTGACCTTAGATCCTCTGCAAGAGCACCAAGCACTCTTAACCACTCTTTGACTCTGGACTATTATTTTTTAAAAACCATTTTTAATTAATTGTATTTAGAGCTACAAGTTACACTTCTCAAAAATAACTAGATGTGATAGTGCATAATAAAATATGAGCAGTTTATGTGTATTATAATTTTCAGAAACTTTTTAGGAGTGACTTTCCCCCGTAAAAGTGGAGAACTCAAACTGGTAAAGCGCTTGCCACACTACAGGAGCACTAGAATTCTGATCCCCAGAACCAAAGGGGCTGGATTGGGTGGGCAGTGGCCTGCCTGTTAATTCCAACATGGGAGACAGAGAAAGGGACTCACTGAAGGAAGCTGAGTATCCAGATGCCAGTTCTGGGCGCTGTAAGTGACCCTGTTTCAAGTCACATGATGGAACATGAAGAAGGAAGACACCTGACGTCAACCTCAGGTCCCCATGTGCACATACACATATGAACATGAATACACAGACAACACACACATATAACACAGGTCTATATATGCAAAAGAAAGAGAGTTGACCTCTTTTCTTGTCGTTAATATGTCTCTTTCATTTCCTTGTGGCTGAGTTCTATGACAATTTTTACATGATTGCTGTCATTTGCATTCGTTTTCCTTTTTATTTTATTTCCTTGTGCTGTTGTTTATGGTCTCTGATCTCTTATCCAAAAAAAAAATAGTAGTTACTTTTTAAAATCAATACTTGCTGCATTTCTCATGGTTTCCTTTTTTAAAAAACAGGGGATCAATTACTCCTTGGTGAGTTTTTGAAAACTCAATAGGCCCCACTCTGATTCTTTTTTTTCTGTTCCTCCTGGTTTATGTTGCCACTTAGTGCTTTTCCTATCTTGCCATCCAGGCTTCAAGACTGTGAGAGAAAGGAACAGATATTGAATGTTTTTCCTAAGAGAAGGGAAAACATGCCTTTTCTGGGAGAAAATGTTTTAGTCAGTCAAAGTTCTTATTCTTTGGGTTGCCTCTAGAAGGGACATATATTCGCAAACAAAATAAGGAGAAAAGGTGACTTTAATTGTGAATGTCGCCAATCTTATAGTAGTAAGGGGCACTGAGAGTTGGCTTCACAAGTACTGGGAGACCCCATCCTGGAGTAGGTTGGACAGTAGCAGAGCTCCAGAGAGAAAGGCTGACGAGGAACATTGCCAAGAATGGGTCCAATGGAATCTTTCATGATTGTGCTTGTCCAATTGTTAATGGTTGAAAGTTTTAACCCCTTGGCATAAGCATGGGAGTAACTAAAGGCTTTTTCAGCATGGTAATTTCTTTAGACTTTAACCAGTATTACACACTTTTCACCTTCTAAGGCATAGTTTTTAACTTTCTCTAAGCAGCAAGTACATGAAGTAATGACGCAGCAAGTCGGGCTTGGTACACATGTACAATTCTTCTTCTTCTTTTTTGTTTTGCTTTTTCAAGACAGGGTTTCTCCGTAGCTTTGGAGCCTGTCCTAAAACTAGCTCCTGTAGACAAGGCTGGCCTTGAACTCACAGAGATTGCCTGACTCTGCCTCCTGAGATTAAAGGCACGTGCCACCACCTTCCGGCTTTGGAAACTCATCTTTTTAAAAGAAATACAAAACCAGAAGGACAGTATTACGAGGAGTGTAAGGCTCCCAGCAATAACCTCTACCACGAAATCTTGCAAATGACTAGACTCCGGAGAGGTAGCCTTGTTCTGAAACGGCTTAAGGCCCATTCATAGGCATCCTGTCATTTCCTTCTCACCAGGAACATCTATAACTCCAGCAATCCCAAACATCTCACAGACCCAAGCAATCGCACAGCTCCTCTAACTCAGACCATCTCAGAGCCATCGTGGACGACAGGAATTCACCGAGACATTGGTTCTCCAGGGAGGCCTAAGGGACAGAATTTAGGAGAAGAGGCTACCTGGAAAGTTTACAGCAATTCCAGAGTTTGATATACCACCTCCAATACTAACACTTCTCCCTCAATTCTGTAAGTTCCACACTAATCTGAACATAGAGTATGTGTGTAATTGTGGGGCGGGGAGTATTGAGCCACTGAATGGCTCAGTAGAGAGAGCTGCTTGCTGCAGGGCCTGGTGACCTGGGTTCAATCCCCCAGAGCACACATGATAGAAGGAGAGGGCAGAATGCAGGCAGTGCTCTGATTGTCACCTGCGCATCAGAGCACAAGCACACACACACACACACACACACAAGCGCACGTGCACACACAGACAAATAAATAAAAGATAAAATAAAAGTTTAAAGTAGTACTGAAACTAGGCATGAAATAATTCTACTTTTACAGTTAAACAAAAAGAAAAGCTGAGTACAAAGAACCATGATACAAAGCCCACGGAGAAGGCAACTGGGTGAACCACTTTGCAGGCTCTAAAGGGTGCAAAATGAAGTTTGTGAGTTCAGCCCCGGAGTCCAACCAAGTACACTGGTTAAGCGCTAACTTCTGTCTGCCAGTTGTTAAGCAGGTGGGCCGTTTTAACATCTCAAGGTAACATGTAACTATTTCGTAGACGCCTCAGTCACTGATACGATATATTCCCACTGAGCTCAAGTCTTCCCTTAATGGCACCTCAGAGAAACTGCTGCGCTACTGGATTGTGCCACAAGAAAGGTATTTTTGTTTGGAACTTTCAGAAAGTGCAAGTTTTAGGCCACAGGCACCCAAGTCAACCACTAATGTCCATCAGTTTCTTTTTGTCCAATTCTAACACTAGCCAGGGAGTGCCTCTGAGGCTAGATTTCCAAGCAAATGGGAGGGAAATATGCAGACTGCATCTGGGGTTTGGACCAGAGTTAACTGCACCGCTCCTCCACTCCCAATAAAATTCTTCAGCTCTGCCTGTAGTGAAGGCCAGGCTTTCTCTTGATGAAAGGATATCCACACCTAATGGTCACAGGATTCCAGACTCTCTTAGGGTGTGACCGTACTTTCCCATTCATGCATAACAACAGTAAACCAAAAATCACTTCTCTTCAGTAAAGAAATGCTCTCCTAGACACCAGGATTATCAAGAAGCCTGGAGGAGGAGCAGTTTCGGGCCACCCGCCCATGCATGATATGGGATGCCCCTGTCAAGGAAGGAAAACTGGGAAGAGTAAGGGGGTAAAAAAATCAGAACTTTTGAGACTCCATAAGCCTTGGCCGTGCCTCTGAGAAGGTCAAAGTGCGGAGAAGGGAGTGGCTGGTTCAGGCTGAGTGTGCTGTCTCCAGCTCCGGATCCGACAGGGAGTTGAGTCACCCTGGAACTTTCCCTGGACGCGCCGCCCCCGCCACAGCCGCGGCTGCGTCCCCTGCCCTCACCTTACTGAACACCTCCAAGTCGTCCTCGTCCTCGTCCAGATCCAGCACGTCGGCCTGCAGCAGGCTGCAGGACCCGCTGCCACCCGGGATCGGGGCGCCGCCCCGCGGGCTCTCACCGACCGCCAGCTCCGAAGAACCCGACGCCAGGCGCTCGCCGTCCATCCCGGCAGTGCAAGCCCCGCCGGCCGCCGCAGCCAGCCCGGCTCCCCCTCTGCGCGCCCATTGGTTCCCGCGGCGTCCTGCACCTCCCCGGCCGGCCCAGCTCCTGCCCCTCGGCCGTGCGCAGACGCGGAACTGCGGGAGACCGCGGCGCAAAGCCAGGGCTGGCGGCCGCGTGCCCTACCTGGCCCCAGGTCGCTGCCATGCTTGAGATTCCAAATCTAGGAACCCCCACCAGAGTGGGCTTTGCAGACCCCGAGGACAGGAGGCTGCGTTCTCGCTCTGCTACAGCTAAGAGCCACCAGATTTGTGAGTGAGGTGGCAGGATCTGGACGCACAACCAACTGATCCAGGTTTATTTCCAGTACCTAAAAGTGCCTTTTCCTGGGTTGTGAATTTTTCCCCCATCCCGAGTCTGTCTTTATAGAGACTAATGCGAAAATTAAAGACACTAGAACCCCCTGGGTTTTGATTGATTTTTTTTTTAACCCAGTGGTTGGACCTTGTGGTTATTTTCCTGTCAAGTCAAGGAAACTGAGACTGAAAAATTATTTTCGGCTACTTTCTAATGTAGCTTTCTCCTAGAAGTCTTCCTGAAGTTAATGTGCAAGAATGTTTCCAAGAGCCAAGGCCTGCCAGCAGGCCTGGGTATTGCAAGGAGAAACAATCTTGCATGCTTTTTCTTACAGTCCATGCAAAGCTGAAACTAGCTGTTTGTTCATTGCTTTTCATTACTTATTTTTAAAGATCCAAACTGAATGAAAAAATTGAATGCAAATTGATATACGCTAGAACTAGCTCTATTTTTTTTTATTCTTCTCAGCCTCGCCTTTTTAATTCTTTCTTTAAAATGTGTGAATGAACCAGACGTCATTTAAGAACCAGACGTCGTGGTGTATGTCTGGGGTTTTAGCAACGGGAGGCTGAGACGAGAAGACCTCCAGTTTGAGGTCAGCTGATTTTAGCACCGGGAAACCCAGGGTGAAAAATACGAATAGAAAAATAGGGAGGGGAAACATAGATACAAAGAATTAAAATATCTTTTTATTTCTGATTATGAGACAATTCCTTCATATATTCTTTTGACTATCGGAGGACCTCCTGTTTGTTTCAGGATATGCCCCCATGTACCTTTCAGCTCAGTCACTGGCCTCTTCAATGCACAAATTGGTTTCTGCACCTTGGTTTCTGTGCCCCAGATACTCTCTTCTGCCCAGGAGCAATCCAGAGTGCCACCAATTTCAGTGAGACTTGGGAAGTGACCTTCTGGTCCTAATTTCTCCTTTTTTTCCCCCCATATAGATTATGTGTGTATTTCACACATGTGTCTTGCATTTCTTTGGAAATGAACGCTAAGATTTTGGGTTGAGAATCATGAAATAATTAGTAAAGCACATGGTCAGACACACTGATTCGAAATGGCTCTTTACTGAGCTCCGCAAAGAATGCAAGTTGTTAACACAGTTTATGTTTCCTTCTATAATCTCATTGTAGCTATGGAGACATAACTGAGGTCTCCAATTTGCCAACTTTGAATCAGTTGTTTGTTCTTGAGACAGGATTTCTCTGTGTAGCCTTGGCTGTCCTGGAATTCACCCTGTAGACCAGGATGGCCTTGAACTCAGACCCGTGGTCTCAGCCTTCAGTGTGCTGGGAATTAAGGCAAGTGCCACCACTGACCAGCTTGAACCAGGAAACTCTTAATAATACTGTGCTGTGTGTCTCCTAATTATCCAGAGAACGTAGAAAATGGACTCAGATCAGTTAGAACAATTGACAGATAAACAGTTCAGAGCACAGCCTAAAATAAGCCGTGTTCTCGCTGTTGCCTGATTTTTGAGATGCCAAACCACCTTCACTTGTTGCCATGGACACTGATGTTCCTGACATCGGCACTGTGCTATTTTGGAGAACATCCCCACAATTGTCATAAAAATGTCCCCACAGTTCTATCTCTTCGTGTCTCTTGCTTTGCCCAATCACCAAGCATCATGAAGTTTCCCAAGGCAGAGAATGTTTTAAACCAAGAAAAATGCTATTGAACCTCATCATCAAAGATGAACAGGAGGACCAAAAAAAAGAAAATAAGAAAATTCTACTCTAATTCACCCTGTTCACCATCCAACAGCCAAACCACCTTTCTTCTGATACTTAACCCCACCTTAATGCAAAATACAAATTGGCTGTACCTCAGGTACCCAGGACCACAGTTGCCAGCCCTGAAAATGAGGAAAGCCCCTGAAGTCTGTCCATTACGTACATTACTCTGTAACTGCTACACTTGACTCCTGAAAACTCTGCTTCCCATTAGAATGGACTAACACAGGATTCTTTAATAGAAAGGTTCTTACTTAGTAAGTACTAAAGTCTTTAAATTAAGAAGGTCCAAAACTATGAGTCCATGGTACAGTAATGAAGGCACCGCCTCTGTCTTGTCCCTTTGTTTCCTGGACTATTAGCGTGATTGGTATCCTTCATTATAGGTTAATACCACTTGAAAGAGGGCAAAAGCGTAGATGTCCCAGGTATGGGTAAATCTGAGGACATTGCTGAAGGCCAACCCTCCTAGGAGGCAAAGCTTCTAGTATGCCATTTGATTGTACACTTTGCCTAGAGAGAGACAGGCCTAGAAATACAAATCTAGATCAATTCATGGTTAGTTGCAAATGTTTGGGTTGAATTGCCCAGGAATGAAAAAGACACTTTGGTGAAAGATCTGAAGGAAGTATTTGAATAGACTTTTCAGAATGACCGTGGTCTAAGATACTTTGGAATGTGAAACATCCCACAGGGGTGCCTATTGCAAAGGTGACTCACAGATGAGGCAGACAGAATCATGCCTTCCAGGATAAATCTTCTATGACAGAGCTCATGCACAGGTCAGTGATATAGGCATTCCTTCACCAATGTTCACCTGCCTAAATCTACTGTGGCATATTTAATCTGCTTACAACACAGACCAGTAATGACGCCCTGCTGTGGGGCAATGGTCTTGTACCTTGTAAAGATTTGTCACTTGTATTGGTTTAATAAAATGCTGATTGACCAATAACCAAGCAGGAAGTATAGGCTGGGTGACCAGAGCAGGAGAATTCTGGGAAGAGGAAAGGCTCAGTCTGTAGTTGTCACCCAGACACAAAGGAAGCATGATGAGAATGCATCACTAATAAAAGGTACACAGCCACATGGCTAACACAGACAAGAATTATAGGTTAATGTAAGATGTAAGAGTTAATTAATAAGAAAGCCTCAGTTAATAGGCCAACCAGTTTTTAATTAATATAGGCCTCTGTGTGTTTCTTTGGGACTGAATGGCTGCAGAACTGGGCAGGACAGAAGCCTCTGTCAACAACACCTTCCTTGTAGCACCATGCTACTAAGCTAGGAACACAATTATGGGACATAAGCCAGCACCTTAATCTGGCATCAGGCTGATTGTGTTGAACTTCTATTCTTAAGGACTGGGTCAAGATTCACCTTGGCTAAAATGCATACATTTCAAATGTGACTCACTGTCCTTCCATTGATATTTCTGCTGACACAACTATAGTACAGAGAACTTCTCAAGCAGCCTCAATAGAAGCATTGCATACAGCATTGCATGTGACCAAGGAGCACATTTTACAGAATAAGAAGTCATCATGGGCTCACAAGCGAAGGAATCAGCTCATCATATATTCCATAGCCGGGACAGTACGAAGAACAAAATGTGGGCTGGCTTAGTGAAGAGTGGTCCTGGGCTGTGGAGGTTTCTACAAAGCTCAATGTGTACCACTACATAAGGATACAGTAAGCTGATCTGACTTCATGTGGATGGAACACATAGACCCATGGCAGACTAACGAGAGCAAGAGAGACATTTTCACAATATCCCTCATCATACACTAATGTGTGTGTTTTGTTTTGTTTTGTTTTTTTCTATTTTGGCTCAGGAGAAACCCAATATCATTACTATTGCTGTTGCTGTTATTTGTGTTGGTTTGGTCACAAATCACTGGCCAGCACTGACCCCATGACGCTACTCAGTCAAAAGAAGGTCATGGGGCACAACCTCACTATATGTTCAGTAGGCAGTGAGTCAAAAATGTTTTTAATAGCACAAATGACAGTTGTAACCTTTAAGCAGTTAATTCTAGGTGCTTAACATGAGGCAAAGACAAGCTAATACAGGGGCTATGACCTCAAGGCTGTGATTATTACCCAATTATCTGAAAGTATACAGTTCTTTACATGGAATTTCTTACTGGCTTTGAGAACTCAGGCATACATTTCAAATTATTAACTTCAATTTTCTCACCAGCAAAGTTGGGGAAGTTAATAATAGATACTTCAAAGGTTATGAAGATCAAAGCAACTAATATACAGGAACTAAGTATCTATCTAAATCTTAATTGTTTTATTACTTTTACTGCTAGCATTACTGACTTAAGTAATAGTATCAGGCTGCCACAGTTGCCCTATAATTGCATTTAGAGTCCTAAGCAATTCAGTTTTCACTAAAATATATGTTTGTATTTTCAAAAATGTTTTCCCTAGTAGTATAGTACACTGGGAATCACAAGTGCTTTTTATTTTGCAACAAATAAAAATACTAAAATAATAAACAAGTATAATTTTTAAATACCTTCAACTTAGCAAAACTCAACAAGTATGGGCTATGCTTGTAATTTCATAACCTAAGTAGCCTGCTGTTGTCTTAACCTTGCCACCAAATACAGAGACTAGGAATGATCATTGGTCAGAAGTTGAAGCAAATTTCTTATTCGACATGATAGAAAACAGAGGGAGGGTGACTTCTAGACACAGTTGGTTATTGTTCAACAAATATTACCCAATTACTTTTATAAATTTTATAGACTGGTTTTATAACAGCCTGATATTGTCAAATTTGCTTCTAAAGTGTTTGGTTTTTTTTTTAACTAAAACAAGTTTTCTGTTGTTTTCTAGTCTCCTCATCTCATCATCTTGTCTTTCCAAGGACAAAAGCGTTAGTCCGAACATTGTTACCTCAGAATTCCATTCAGAGTTCAAATTATCTTCAGTGACCTTGAAGATATTTTCTTTACTTAAACATGGCAAAAATGACTCTTATAAAACGCTTTGATGATAAAGGTGTTGCTTTCCATTTTGATGATAGCCTTGAAGGAAGGCTCTCTTATATACAGAGGACCATTTCATAAAACTGAGTCTAAGGAGAGTTCCTTTTTCTTTTAAAAAAAATTATCTCTTGAGGTTTAATTTGCACATCGTGCGATTTAACTATTTAAAATACTTAAGTCAAGGGCTACAATCATTGGTCATGCAGTCATCAACAAAGTGAATGGCAGAATGTGCTAATCACCCTCAGAGGAAAGCCTTGCCCACCCCAGCATTCCCTCTCAGGTTCCCCAGGCTCAGGCCCTAGAACTACTAAACTAGCTTGTAAATCTCTAGATCTTCCCACTGTTCACATAAGAAAAATAAAGGAAATTGTGGGCTTTTGTGACTGACTTCTGTCATTCACCGTCTTGTTTCCAAGATTCAATACCCTTGACTCTATGCATTTGTATCAGTTCTGTGCCTTGGTATAACCTCTTTGAACCCTGAAACATTTTTAATCCTTTCACCGCCATTGCATAACACATATGCATGTGTGTATGTGTGTGTGCTCATGTGTATGTATCTCCTGAATTGTAGCATGCGAGCTGAAAGTTCATGTTAGTAATTAAGATTGGAATAGAAGAGCCTGTGACTGCCAGTGGTCATGTTTACCACAATAAATCAAAAGTAATTGATAAATTAAAGGCAACAAAAGATAGGCTTGTGAATTTATTGCTATTTAGTAAACATTGGTGTTGTGAAGAGACACAGACTCATCTGTCTGTATTTCTGAAAGTGGCCCTCTCCTGAGAGTTCATTAATTAACAAGTTGGCCTTTGTTAGATACTCCATCTGCCAACACCTTGATTTGAACTCTAGGAGTATGAAAAGTAAATTTCTGTTGTTTATTAACCATACAGTTCATGGCATTTTTGTTACAGTAACCTGAAAATTATTACTCATAAGGAGAATTGCTGCTATAAAAATATAGAAAAATGTGAAATAGCTTTGAAATTGAGTAACAGGCAGACATTGGAAAAGTCTCCTTTGAAGTTCAAGTTAAGAAAGGTTGGTTGCTGTAAATGAACTGTTACAAGTGATTATATTGTGAGGACTCAGGAGAAGAGGAATATATAGACAATAAATACCATCGTGGTACAAGGCCTCATCTAGAAATGATAAAATGTTATTGGGATGTAGAGGAGAGGTTATCACAAAGGAGAAAGAGCATAGCAGGCTTATGCCAAGATCCTGGTGCTTTGTAAACCCCATGAGCAATGAACTTGAATGTTTAATAAAAACTAGCTTCTAAGGAAGCCATTGAAGGGGGTGTATGGCTTATGCTTGAGTATGAGAAGAAAGATGACTTAGAGTAGTTAACTCAAAAAAGAAGAAAAACTTGAAATTTTTGGAAATTTTCAGCTTTTCTGTTAGAAATCAAACAGACAAATAAAACAAGATACACTTCCAAAAAAAATATAAAGAGCATGTGCACATTAAAATATATGCCTGTGGGTCAGACACCTCAATGGAAGCCAGCTGCTTTTCATCCAGATACTGAGAAATCAGTCAACAAACTGGTCAGAAGACAAAATCTTCTGTCCTGGATAAATCCCATGACCCAGAAGACTCTCCAAGGCCACTGTTGGAAAAGGTTTTCCATTTCTAAGTCTCAAGGTTAAGATCTTGGGGGCTGGTTTACTCCAGTGGAAAAGTCATTGCCCCTGCTGCCATCTTGTTGCGGAAGTTCTCTCTCTTCACGGTGTGTGGCTTCCCTTTGTATCCACCCTAGTTTAGCTCTGGCAGAATAGATACTTGTACCCAAGTAAGATCTAGGGTATGGCTATTATACCTATATTGCCAAGGTTGCCTCAGAGGACCATAGTAGCCAGGGAGAGAACCAGCAGTGTATTAGGTACCAAAAAGTAAACTGGTAAGTAAGCCCTAACTAGTACAATACTTAGTGGGGCTGTGTAGAAAGAACCAACTTCCACAGATTAGTACAACCAATGACCTGCGATTATTGTTTGAGAGTATGCAAACATTTGGCTGTAACCTCTAAGACTGTACTAAGAACTAATCCCCCGGAAAGTGAGAACTAGAAAATCAGGCCAAAGTTTTGATCTAACCTTAGGGTTCATTCTGCTGGCCCTGTTGTTTACTTGTGTGGAAATTTCTCCATTTTCATATTTCTCCAGTTTGAAAGGGTGGCACTTGTTCTGTAGTTTAGAAGCACAGGAGGTATTATATTTCACATGTTCATCACTCAATAAGACTTCATTTCAGAACGACTCATACCTTGATTCTCACTCATCTCTGAGCTAGATAAGACTTTAGACTTTAGACCCTTACATTGATACCAGACAGAAGTAACAACTTAGAAAGAATGCAGTTCTCATTAAGAAAAGCATGCATTTTAGGGTTCCAGGATTGGAATATTATGATCCATGGTGGACTGTGTCTCTATTCCGGCCGTCAGCAGCTTGTATGAGTTCCACCCCATTTCAGAGGGTGGTCTGCTTTACTCACGTGGCCAGTTTCAATGTCAAGTTCATCAAGGGACATTCACTGAAATACTTAGACTAATGTTTGGGCAGATACCTAGGCACTTCATGGCCTAGTTATATCGATAAACATAACTAACTATTCAAAAGTCCATTTTTTTCAACTTGGCACCTATGATATTCTGATTTTTAAAAAAGTGTGTATATATATGCATATATACTTTATACATAATATATATTAATAAATCTTTAGGATTTCTGCCTTGTAACATGAAGGGCCTGTTTGTTTGTGTTTTCTGTTCCACCCCGTTTCCCCAGCTGTTTAGTCCCAGAGAAAAATCACAGAAGAGAGCTCTATAAGTTATAATGCTGATTGGCCCATTAGGTCAGGCTTCTTACTGGCTAACTCTCACATCTTGATTAACCCATTTTCTGATCTATGTTAGCCATGTGGCTCAGTACCTTTTCCAGTGGGGCAGCTCATATCCTGCTGCTTCAGTGATCTGGGCAGAATTCTCCTGCTCTCCTTGCATCATTTCCACTTCTTGTCTGGTTTTCCCACCTATGCCTCCTGCCTGGCCAATCAGTGTTTATTTAAAACATGATTGACAGAATACAGACAATTCTCCTGCACTTTTCCCCCTCTTTTTTTTTAAAAAAAAAAAAAAACAAAGGAAAATATCCATAGTCCATTTTTTGGAAATGTGGACGTAGTATTCCAGGCTACTTCCAGCTGGTTGGGTGTGCTGATAATCTTATGGGGACCTAAAGGAAATTTAGAGTTATGATCCAGTCCTGACTGAAGTATCCTGTGAGTCTTGATCATCTTAGGCAGCAGTCCTGAACCTGTCACTGCCTAGAATTTTAGAACTTCTTCTAATCTTCTAGGGAAGTTTTCAGTGGTACGGATGAAAGGAAGATCTTTTGTCATATATACCAAACTCCTTTCAACCATACCTAAGTTTATGAGATAATTTTTGCATGTATGAAATATGGTTGCCATATTTGGATTGGATTCGGGGGCTAGAGCTTTGAGCCATGCATCCCAACCTCTAGGGAGAAAAGAGTACCCAGAGATTCACTTAATTACAAGTGCACTCTGATCTAGTTGACTCTGCCTCTATAGTGAATCCTGTATAAATCCTGAAAGGATGAGATTCATGAGTCTTTGAATTGATGAATGTGAAGAGGGCCAGTGAGTATGGCATTCCTGGAGGAACACTGACGGTCAGTGTTCCCAACTTACCTCAGCCTTTCCCGTCTTCCACCTAGCTGTTTCTAAGCTGTATTTTTTATAAAAATCAATAATAAATAAGCTGTGAGTCATTCTAGTAAATGAACAAAACCAAAGACAGAATCATGGGAACTTCTAATTATCAGCTGAACTGGGCAAATGTTTTGGGTTATCTGACTTCTTGCAATGGCGTCTGAGCAGACAGAAAATATTGTGGGTCTGAAGCCTTACTCTGTGAAATCTTTCTCTACTCTGGGTAAATGGTTACACAGCTACATTTAATTGTAGAATATTCACTTGATAGCATCTGGAGAATTGAACTGAATTGATGTGCAGTAAAAAATACTGTTGCTATTGCTGTTGTTGTTGTTGTTGTTGTTGTCAAAGTAAAGAGCTGAAAGTGTGGAAAATCAGAGGTTCTCCTTCATGGCATCTTAAGTGTCTCCTTAGCTCATGCTTCATCCACACAAAGACAATAGGTTGTGGTTCTCCCTCCTGTGCTACAACTACCCCAGATAGAGCTGGAAACATACTAATGACTTCATCCAGAAGGAAGGACCAACCAACCCCGAAGTGATGATGACTATTCTCGTTGATTACTGTGTTTGGCAGTGATGCACCACCATGATGAAATACCAGAGTTAATCAGCTTATGAAAAGGCAAGGTCTATTTTGTTTCAAGGTTTTAGAGTCTTTAACCTATGGTTCTGCTTCTGGGAAGTCAGAACATCATGGCATTTTGGTGACTAGGGCTCTAACCTATGCTTCCTTGGGGAGGCACATACTCAAACCACACAAAAATCCATGGGTACATATGATGTAAAAATCCCTAATTCTCAAATATTATAATAAAGATCAACATGTCACACAATAAAAGAATAAGAAAAGAAGGAAAACCTAAATATTTTCTTTTGACACATACAATATTATATTTATAACAATAGAATCAATAGTCATGAAAATTATCCACATTTCTGTTTTTATTTTTTTATTCCACACTTCTGGCACTGTTCTGTAGTCACAGCTCATATTTATAATCACCCTCTGACACTTCTGTCACTTTCTGCTCTGTCTTCTCTTTGCCTTAAGCAAGGACCTCAGCTGGTTGTGTCACTATACCTTGGCAGGCAACCCAAGTCTTCACTCCAGAGTGGCCTAGATCATTAGCAGTCTTATGAGCTTTGAGTTGTAATTATCCATCAACGCTTCATCATAATTGACTTTAATCATCTTTAATGTATATTAGTAATGTATACCCCAAGGAGTTCTTTCTCTTGGAGATGTAATTTTTTTCTACTCCTTACTCTCATTGGGAACAAGTCTAATTGCCTCTTGATTGATAATATGAAAGTCAGTAAAATCAAAACTGAATCATTTGTGTCAACTCCAGAAAAATAGAGACCTAAATATCAAAAGAAATCAGTCCCAGGAGATTCTAGTTACACAACAGCAACTGTCATGAAAGATGGTCAGAGCTACCAGTGTGCACAGAGATTTGTGGTTAGCACAACCACCTACAGTAATTACTCGACCAAGACATGCTTGACAACTCTGTTCACCCTCTGTCTAGTAGCATGGCTGTAATAATATGATTGTGCCCAGAGATTGTTGTTTCAATGTGTTGGAAGCACTCCTCTTCATTTTTATCTTTAGAAGTCTCCTTTGAGTGTAACCTCTTGGTATTTACACACAGTTTATTATGGTCTAAGTATGTCCACTCAGTCCTCTGTTCTTCTCAGCTATTATTCTCTGGAGAACCTTTCTCTAATTGTTTGCTGATGTGTCCATTGGAATCAATCACGGCCATCAGTTCAAGGCTGTCATGTAGCAATCTTGATTCTCATTCCATGGAGTCATTGTTGGGTTCCTCAATGGAAACATTCTTCGCTCCATAACTTAGACTTCTTCCAACAAAGCAGATAAGAGCCCAAGAAGCCACATTTTGCTGCGGAATCACTAAGGACAGCCCCTTTGAAAAAATTCCAACACTTTTTCTGGACTGCTGTATTCTATTTGTGATAGAAGTAAACACCTTACATTTAAAGCTATGAGGTTTTAGACATGCAGGTTCATTCTGTGATCTTTGCCCAGGTTCTATAGCTGGATGATTTGATAGGTCATCTAGCTGACCAAGCATACAAGGGATTACATCATTCTCACGCTGCTCACTCACTGACTAGTTCCACCTGATGAGTGCAAAGACCTCATAATCATTTTAAAGCATATAGAAAAATTAGAGAAAATTCCAATTTATTCATGATGAAAAGCATTTAACAAAAATCTCAGTCTGATAAACCAAGAGCAAAGTTGTCTAAACTCTATCAGCATTATTGGAGATCTCAGCCAGGTAATTAATTGCACAGTAGTGCTTGTCAATATTTTATGACAACCTTGCTGGCCCTTAAATACTTGTGGTTGATACTGTCAGTAAAACAAATTGTTGATGTCCTCCTCTGCCACTTAGGTATTTCTAATTTGATCCATTAAAGAACAGAATAGAACAGAAGCAGTACCTCTGGTTGTTCACTTGTCTAGGAAGGGGAAAACACAGGCTATGATTTATACAGTTTCTCATGTGCCATGTGCAGCTGTTTCATCTGACTTGTCTGTGGACTTAGCAGGAACATGACTAGAAAATTGGTGACCAGGAAATCTGGCAATGATGTCTGTGGGATGATCTCTCTTTTTGGGTAAAATCATGAAAATGTTTTATCCCATTTGAATTCTCACTAATCAACTGAATAATGATGCATTCTATAGACATCAGTTAAATTCTTTCTTCAAACTTTCTTCTCATTACCCAATTCATCATCAAAGATGAATAAATAAGAACAACAGAAAAAGATATGAAAAGTCCCATGGTTTAGAATCTTGTGAAAATAAAAGCATGTTCAGTGAATGATAATATATTTTGAGAGCAGACACAACAATGTTGAATGTTCATAAATAATCACAAAGATAGATTTTAATCTTAACTTTAACTTACTCTTTTGGGAAAATGGCAGCTATCATCATAGAATTCAACATTGACACAAACTTTTATGGAACAGTTTGATCTTTTAAGAACTTTTATGTTTTCTTTTGTAACAGAAAACAATAAAATTTTGTCTCTTTTTTGAATAACTGTATCAAAAATTGCATAATAGTGGTGACCCTGATGATTTGATTCAGTCATTGATAGTTCTTCACTGTGATGACGAAGACTCGATGATGATTTTAATCCATATAGGAAAATCTGAGAAAACCTCAATTTACTCATCAAAACATTAAAAAAAAATCTCAGTCTGATAAAATAAAGATACACCACAGCCTTTCACAAAATCCCACAGAATATTTATGAGCTGTCAAAATAAGCAAACATATCCACATCGCAGTGTGGCAATGCCATGCAGGTGTAGCACACGTTGCTTGTTCTTGGTGATCTACTTGTTTCTCTTGCGGCTGTATTATTCTTAATATTGACCATTGGCATGATGAAGTTTATGGTCTTCACTTTCTTCCAGTCTATTTTCCTTCCCTTCCTTATTCTCTTAATCTCTTCTTCACTCCTTCTTTCCTTTCCTTCATTCTTTTCTTCCTTTTTTCTCTTCTTCCCTCTCTTCCCTTGTTCTTTCCCTTCTCCCCTCCTCCCCTCCTCCCCTCCCTCCCTTCATCCTTCCCTTCCTTCCTCCCTTCTTTTTTTCCTTTATTTCCTCCTTTTCCAACATAGCAGATGGAATCCATATCCTCAGACATACTAGACAGGGGTCCTGTTAGTGACCTATAACCTCAACTCCACGATTGTTTCTTTCTTCCAGATTCAAATTTGACAGATTTTATTTTGAATTAATCTAAGCATAGTGATGACCCTTAAATTCTTTATTTCTAGCTCTGGATTGTATATCTTATTACAATTCATACATTTTTTTTAAATCACAAAAGTATGGATTAATTTTAAATATGTACAAATTCTCAAAAACATACAAAATATGGATGGAATTTTAAAAGTAAGTTTAAATTTTTGTTTATACTTTTAATACATTAATCCAAAGAAGAAAAACTTAACTTGCTCTTTCAAAATCCTTTTCACATAGAGTAATTTAGTAAAAACTTTTTTTGGAACACAAAATGAACAGATAGATACATAGAGTGATGTCCCTATCACATTTGTGCAACTGGAAAGAACCATAAATAACTTAAATGAGTGTCAGAGATTTTTGATAATGTAGAGGTAAATTGGTTCAATGAAATATAATTTTATCCCTTTTTCTGAAAAGTTAGGAAGTAAAGCTGGAGACTGTTGTGGCTAGTTCTGAAACAAATCAGTGTTAATGCGATGCATTCATTTAGATTTTGAAGGCAGAAATGGGGACATCGTCTCCTTCAACTTATTTATTTATTTATTTTAAAGATTATTTACTTTTATTTTTTTATTTGTGTTGATGTTTCTGCCTGCACGTATTTATGTGCCCCACTCACATGTGTGGTACTCATAGATGTCAGAAGAGGTCATTGGACTCCGAGGTGTGCAGTTGTAGATAGTTATGAAGATCCATGTTGGGGCTGGGAATTGAACCTGGATCCTCTGCCATAATAGAAAGGACCATCTCCCCAGCCCTACTCTCATTTCTTGAGCAAACTAGTAGAATTGTGCAGTTTTGCTGCTTGAATATTTCCTACAGCAGCAGTCTCCCTGGACCCATTCCCCATTTCTGTACATTAAGTGTAAGTGGGAGGTTTTGTGTTGTTGCTGTTTTGTTTTAATTTCTGCACATTATACGTTTTAACTGGTCAAATTTTTATTGTTTCAAGAGTCACTCCTGAAGAGCCTAATGGAGATCTTTTAAGACTTATCAGTTACTTTAAGTCCAAATTCTATATTATTTGCAAGATTACAGCACATATAGTTATCTATTTCTTAGACTGAATCAACCTTGATTGATAAAGCAAGTCACCACTGTTGCATAAATACACCATTGTCTCCAATTACAAAATGACTAAATTTAGTGACAAAATCATCTAGGTAGTTATATAATGAAATGATCCAGTTGGTTAAAGAAATGAACAGCTGATAGATTCAGCAACAAGAATCAGATGTGATTATTAGTACAACATGTGAAAGTTGGGTTCATGAAAGAATGTACATGAAAAACAGCAAATATATATCAAAATGCATGTGCATATGTATATGTACACACACACACACATATAAAACAGAACATGAAATAGACATCAACTACTGTGATTTGCAAAGGCAGAGGAGAGGAAGATGTTATACACATCCAAAGTCAACTTTATCTTTTTTTCAAATGCTTCAAATAATTTTGAATTTTTCATAAAATCTAGAGGAGAACTCATTCATGCTTTGATCTATAACATCCCTCTCCCCAGGACCCATGGAAAAGGAGGACAAAAGACTGTAGGAGTCAGAGGAGATGGAGGACACCAGGAGAACATAGCCCACTGAATCATCTAAGTAGTGTTTGTTGACAGAGGAGACTGCTTGTTTGCTCCTGGCTTCTCAGACCAGAAATAATGACACATAATCTATATTAATTAAAACACTGCTTGGACAACCACTTAAGTGTATTGCTAGTTAGCTCTTATATCTTAAATTAACCCATTTCTATTACTCTGTGTATCGCCACATGGTTGTGGCCTACCAGTAATTTGGCATCCAGCATCTGAGGCAGCTACAGGGCTTCTCTGACTCCACCTACTCTCTCCTCGATCTGTTTGGAATTCCCGCCTTTCCCTATTCTGAGCTGCAATAGGCCCAAAGCAGCTTCTTTATTAACCAATGGTATTCACAGCATACAGAGGGGAATTCCACATGAACATCTCATATGGGCTCACAGAGACTGAAGCAGCAAACACAGGGCCTGCAAGGGTCTGCACTGACTCTTCTGTATATAGTAGTGGTTATTAGCTTGTTGATTTTATGGGACTCCTAACAGTGGGAGCTGGTATGTTTTTGACTCTGTATCCTGTCCTTGGGACTCTTTTTCTCCTATTGCATTGCCTTGTCCAACCTCAGTATGAGCGCTTTTGACTTGTCTGATTGCATTTTGTTTTGTTCAGTTTGGTTGCTATCTCCTGGATACCTGATAGTTTCTGAAGTGAAATGAATGGGAAGAGAATCTTGGGAAGAGGGAAGGTGGAGAGGGAACTAGGATGAGTGGGGGAGGGGACTATGGTGGGTGGTTTGTATTGTATAAGCGAAGAATCTATTTTCAATATTAAAAAATTAGAATTTTAAATTTTTCAAAGTTTATGATGTCATCTAATTCGATCGTTGCTTTCTGATCACAGTTTCCTATTGTTCTTGTTTCTTATTTCTTTTTGTGGTGTTTACTTTTTATAATTTATTTAAATTTATTTTATGTGCATTGGTGTGAAGGTGTCACATCCCTAGAAACTGGAGTTTACAGACAGTTGTGAGCTGCCATATAGGCCTAGGAATTGAACACAGGTAGTCTGGAAGAACAACCAGTACTCATAACCACTGAACCATCTCTCTAGCACCTAACTTCTTTCTTTTTGGTACTGGACCTTGAACTAAGGGCCTTATCATTGAGACAAACACTGTACCAGTGAGCTACATTCCCAGTCATGTTCTGTTTTATTCTCACCAATATTCCTTCTGAGATCATTCTGTTACTCACTGGGCCACGAGGATGTGACTCTGCTCCTTTCTGCCTAATATAACACCACGCAAATTTTACATCTGATTTCTTCATTATGGAAATTTTAATACACTATCACTCATCCCCTATCTTCTACATATCCCTCTATTTCCTCCAACCCGAGAAACCATTCATTTTCTTAGGTATTCATCCTGAGGTGGTCTGAGTACCTAGACAAAGTCACTGTACCTGAAAAATGGTTGTGAGTATAACTTTATAGGGACGCAATTCCCTCACCTCCTCACTGATGATGTTCACTCCATTCTATTTCTGATTATCACTGTCCACCTCTGATTATTACTCACCATGATAACCCACTAAAAATGTCTTTTTAGCTTTGGTTGACTAAGCTCTCTTTTGCTATCAAATAACTATATTATCTAGTATTTTCTAAAGAAAGTAATACACCAACTTCCAAACACACAGGTTGAGTCATGCCTTCCTACATGTAAGTCTCTGCCTTCTCTGAAGTGGCATAAAGATCAAGAAGTTGCCCATTCTAGAAATGTCATCTGAGACACTGAATTCATTTTGAGTCTGTAGGAAGATATTCTGAAGACAGAGTTGACATCATGAAGTTAGTGGACAAAAGAGAAACTGCATGGAGCAAGAGTGATAGTACTGAGTGATTTAATTTAATTAAGCATGCCTGAAAGTATCCATAAACAGAAACGCTATAGTTGTATAGAAGAAACAATCCATGTCTTATTAAGTTATTTCTACTTTTCCTTGCTATTTTTATACTCCAAACTCCCTACATCCTGAAATATACTAAATTTATGGGTATTTCAAGTTAGCTATCTTGGTAAACCATTTTCTAATACACGTATGACAGATGTATAGCTATTTGGAAGCCCAGTTTATTATAGTAAGTTACCAGGGTTCTGACAGTAGCCCCTAATATTAACTAGCACATTCATTATTTTTGACTATTTCTATAGGCTAACATTATATATTTTGGTTGTTATGTGACTTCAGTGCAAATGTACATTTTATGTATTATTCTTATATATTTTGAGGACCTAATTTATCTTTATTTTCCTGGTGAAGTCAATTTTGTATAGCTAATCTAGTACTACTGAAAATAGATGCTGTTATAGTTTTTCATGCTTAAATCAGCCTTTATGGGTTATTACTCATATTCAATATATTCTACAATTTTTAAATGTACTTTCTGATTATTTTTGACAATTATATGTAGCTGTATATCCACAGCCCAAATCATGCTAAAAAATATGCTCATCAGTCAATATAGTTACTCATCAGTCAATATAGTCACATCAGTCAATACATATCTTAAAAATCACTATGCTTGACTTAGACTATAAATCAGTTGACATTTTGCCATATGTGCAATTTTAAACTTTATTTGTGGTTGATTTCTAGATGAGTACTTGTTTTCATCCTTTCAATGTGTTTTAAAGGACTGTATTTCTTGTAGAAGGAGTTTTCCTGTCCTGACTCCCTGTTGCCAAATAACTGACACAGAGGCTTATGTTACATATAAAGTCTCAGCCAATAGTTCAAGCTTATTGCTAACTAGCTCTTGCAACTTAAATTAACTCATTTCTGTTAATCTACATTCTGCCGCGTGACTCATGACCTACATGTCCTCCAGCATGTCCTGTTCCCTCTGTGGCTCCTGGCAAGTCCTTCTTTCCACCCCTCTTTATCCTAGTGTCCTCAGTTTTATTGTCGTGCCTAACTATATCATGGTTTGCTATAGGTCAATCAACTTCTTTAATAACCAGTGAGAGTAATACATATTCACAGTATACAGAAGAATTATTCCATAGTGATTTCTCTGATAAATTTAGCAAAGAAATAAAAAGGATTTGTGTTTAGAGGATATCAACTCCACTAAATTGTTTCTTTAAAGAAGTGTATGAATGCATCTGTTTCAGATTGATGGGGCAAAAAGATGAAGGTTGGAGGAGGAAATCCACCCACCCATATTTGAACCTATCACGGTAGTCACTTATCTATTGCAGCCATTTATCCATACCCTCCCACAATAGGGTTCCTTTTTTTTCCTTTTTTCTATTTTTGGTCATTATACTAATTAATATTTAGAGACTTATTGAAAATAACTAAATCATTTCAGGATACAAAGCAACAACACTAAAATATGAATAAAATATAATTGTGAAGTATATTCTTTCCATAATAATATTTCATAAGATCTTCTCATATATTGAAAGTGAAATAATGAGTTCTTTAAAGACAAAAACCTTCCCCAAGTCATTACTATCTATTTAATATGAATGTATCAATGTGTGCCTATTCATTCATTTCAGATATACAGTTCAATGTATTCAATATAAACTTAAATATTCAGTATAAATATTGATTTTGGGTATAATATAAACATTGTTCTCACAAGGCATGCATTCTAGACAGGCAAATTGGAAGTGATAATATAGTATAAACTGCATTTTTTGGCTTGTAGGAAGTACTCAGAAAGCCCCTAGAAGCACAGGCAAACAGGTAATGATAATATAGTATGATTTGCCTTCTGTGGCTATATAGGAGAAGCTCAGAGAGCTCCTCAAAGAAGGTCCTTTCACATATGTAAAATCTTGGAAAGACTCTTGAAGAAAATAGCCTCCAAGCAAAAATTTGAAGAGCAAGTATGGGTCATGAATGTAAGATAAGTAAGGGCTAGAGGCGGGGCATGAGTTTGGGGACAAGGGATAGGACTTGTGAAGACATGGAAATAAAGAAAAGTTTTTCAGAGATCTTCAGCGGAATGGATACCTCCACTGAATGTAATGAGAAAAGCTGCAAAGGCATTTTACTAACTGGAGCAGAGCAGTGAATACTGTCCTTGGATAGGATGTGCATATTAGAATTATATGCGGGAGTCCAATGTTTATATTGTTATATAGTATCAAGAGTTAGCTTTGGCGAGGAAAAAGTAATTGCTAGGATATTTTTTAGTATTCTTTTAGGCAAGAAATCACACATTCCAAATACTAGGGGGCAGGTAAATTTCAGTGATTCTTCTAGGTACACATTAGATCATCTGTAGCACAAGGCTTACATTTTCTAGCATTCATGATGGTTGCTATACTTTAATGTGTTGTGTCTGTATCCTAGACAGAAGAACTAGAAATGGTAAAGGAGAAATTGCAAATCTAGATCTGTCCTATCTTTTAAAACCAGAAAAACACATCACCTTTTGGAAACATTAATATTTGACACACACATGAATTTAAACAGATCTATGTTGCAATGTTATGTGTAATATTCTAAAAAATCTTGAGTGTTGAGCTTTTCAATGTTTTTTTGTTGTTATTGTTTTTTAATGAACCAAAATATGTTTTTTTTTTAGTTTTTATATTAATCTGGTATTGGTCAAATAGCCTTCCATGTGAACTCCTTAGTAAACAATTATTGAAAATTTCTTCAGGAAATAATATATAAATGTTGGTTTCAGGAAAATATGGAAAAGTGAAATCCATTAAAAGAGTGGTAGCATTTCTTCAATGCAACTATAGACTTTGGAGCATCATAGCAAATTTATCCAAACATGACTTACATTCCTGTGTAGTTACAAATAGCAATTTGTGTCAACCAGAAAGGAATGGTCTACTTCAAATATTTGAAACTCAAAGTCATAAGTGTTTGATATACCAATGTGCTTACAGCAACAATGACAGATCCTCTACTGAATGATATGCAATGAGAATGGAGCAGCTTGTTCATAAATTTACTAATTAATAAAGAATGATTTTAAGCATCTGAGACAAGATCTATGGGCAAGGTGGGACTATTTTTTTAGTCATACTGCCCTTTCCATGGAAATTATTGGCTTATATTCCTTTTTGTTGTTTAAATTTTTAAAAGTTTAGCTAATTTCTTATCTGTATTACAGTTTCTTTACTGACTGTCACGATTTTGTTCATTATTCTTATTTTACAAAATGCTACTACTTCCCTTTTCCTGGAAGAGCTTGTTTAATTGAGATATTTGTGGATGATGGTCTAGATTTTTGTCTTCATTATCTATCTACTCCTTACTGTTCTCTTTAAGGCACTTTATCCTCACCATTTCCTTGGACATTAGTGCTATCCAGAATTTCATTTTTTTTTTACGTTCTGACATTGCATGACTCCATCCTAGACACCTTAGTTGGATAATGTAGGAATAAAAAACTATAGCCACTGAATAAATGTGGGTCATACATATAGAAAGGCTTTGTCTGTAATCTGATGGAGGGCATCTACTACAAACCCCAGAAACTCAAAATGTTAATTATGCATTCTGAGCATGTTTGCTACGTATGAGACAAGGAGGAGTTAGTTAATCTCACCTAGAGGTATCTGTAGCAAAGCAGTCTCAGGTTGTAATCATACAGGAGAAACTGTGGTTTCTTGTTCTTGCAGTCATCCCTAAACACTGGTACTGTGACCAGAGGAAGGCTTTACCCTTCTATTTAGCCTCACTTAAGGAAGGCTTTGACACTCTCATGGGTCTAAGGTATTGTAGTCTTTGACATGGCCATACCCATATCAATAATACACAATTACTCAGTACTTTACCTGCTCCAATAACCCTCTTCTGGATTTACACATTCTCCCCTGATTAAACCATTCACTCAGAGTTTCAATTACTTATACAAGTCAGTAAATACTTTGATTTGTACTTTGATATTTCTTTTTAAAGCTCAGATTAATAAATCTAACTGCCTTCAGACCACTTCCTATGCATTGAATACTCAATGTTTTAAATGTTTATTTTATATACAGCTGTGGAAACTCCTTCAGCCAATATACTTTAAGCTACCAGCCCACTTGGACATGGTCTCTTGCACTACAAATGCAGATGTAAAGCTTGCACACTATCTCTGTCTCTGTCTCTGTCTCTCTCTCTCTCGGCTGCTGGATTTGGTTCCTGATCCCTGCTTGTGCAGAGGACTGTTACTCCGTGAGCCTACCACTAAATAAAGAACCATTTATTATACTCAATTCTGAGATAGTATGGAATTACTTTATCATGTTCATCTACATCTGGTGCCCACATGGATCCTGACTCCATGCCTATGAACCAGATCAAAGGACCATGGCCAAAGGTCTTCCACACCTGCCTGCCTGGCTTGATTTCACAGAAAAAGTGGTTTATGCCAAAATATGGCAATCCCCACCCCACCCCACCCCTGCTTTCTCTGCTGCATGGTTGTTTGTGTGCCCAGTTTCTGGTTTTTTTCCTGGCTTTCAGTTTGTGCTTCTGGCTCGTAAGCTCTGGGTTCCTTGATTCTCTGACCACCAAAAATCTCTTTCCATGTATGGAATTGATTTAATTGCCCTTAATTTTTCAAACATATTTGTCAGTATTTAAGCAGACACCAACAAGGAACTGAGTGGGACTGTTCACACTGCTGCTATTAGCATCTCTCTGTCATTCACCCATAACCACGACACTTACTGGCCAATGAAGATTATCACACCTACAACAACTTACTGAAATCTCATTAGGAAGCTAAGTTTATTTCATTAATGAATAAATTAATAAATTTGAAAGTTAGATAATTGCAGACAATATCATCATCTAGGAATTTAATAGCTTGTTTTCTCATACCATGGATGGTATTCTGCAAGACTTGTATGGTTTTTCTGATGCAACCATTTATTTAATAGTGGAATTTCACATTGTTTTTCATATTATATTCCTAAAAATAGTTTGATAACAGAGGCAATAATGAGGCACTTTTAGAAATGATGTAGTCTTTACAGACTAATAATAAACAACTAGCTGACAGGATTTATATCATTGAAAAATCAAAAGTTAGCTGAAAAAATATCATTGAAAAGAATAACATTAATTTGACAGATAAAATTCAATCAATGTCAAAGGGTGCTGAGAAATTATCTGAAAAAATTCACACTGCTGAATTTGATAATCAAAATCTGTTAAAAAGTTATGAAAAGTTAGCAGATAGAGCATATCTCCAAAAAGGCACTCTGCACACCATCCAAATAATATCCAAGGATAAGGAGTTATCATTAATGGAAAAATTTCATACCCTGGAATCATATGTGCAGAATAAGGACCAGAGATAATATGAGTCACATTAAATAATTAGAAATATTCACAGGTCAAGAGATCTAGTCTTTACAAAGACAGTGGTAAAAAGATTTGAAATGATTGAGAAAATTATTGGAACTAGTGAGCAGGGAGAGGAAGTACAAAGACAGGATTTAGCATCACCAGTACATGTCCGAGTCAGAGATGACTTACTAAGGGTTTTAGCTACTTATCCCATAATCACCTCCAACAAAACATCCAGTACTAAATAACCAAAAGGATTCAGAGAATGTAAATGGAAACCTATAGGTATGGATGAGCTAAAGGAAATTAAGCAAGCAGTAGTATCTTACAGCTTGCATTCAACATTTGTTAGGGAGATGGTGAAGACAAGGGCTTCCAGCAATAAGGCTACCATAGATGATTGACTTCAATTAGTTTCAGCGGTTCTGGAGACTGACCACAACTACTGTGAAATTGTTACTAGCAAAAAGATGCAAAAATTTTAGAGCAACAGGGAAGAGCTAAAGGATTTGAGGCCTTCAAAGATTAAATTCTTGACGAGGACACTTATGTTGACCCACAGGTTCAAGCTCTTTATGATGAACACATCTTGTCCCAGAAGCTAGATGAGTACTTATTGAATATCTGGCTTTTGAAAATGCCAACTTAGAATGCAAAAAGATACTTGGACCTTTAAAGGTTAAATCAGCATAAATGGATGAATTGATCTTGCATACAATGAACGTTGAGACATTTTCTATAATTCTGAGGCTTGGGTAGGAGAAGCAATTTCCAAAGGTGTGAGAATATGTCACAGTGCCAAATGTTTAGATTGTGGTAGAATGGGACATCTGAGAAGGGACTGTTGACAAGGCATTACTAGAAATTATATCTCCTCTGGGAATGACAAAAATAGAAGATCTTAATTTTCTTGAATATGTAGATGTGGCAAAGGCCAACATTGGACCAATGAGAGTAGATAAACTAAAGACAAAGAAGACAACCAGATACCAAGAGGAAATTCCTTGGGGGGGGGGCTTTCCAAGGCCCCCAGGTCAAACCTGGTTGATCCATTTCCAGTCACTGTGGAGGATATGTCTTACCAGGAAAATTAAAACAAGTGCCTGCTGTTTTAAACCATACTGTTCTGGATGATGGATTAAATATAGTGAAAGAATCAAAAATTTCAATAGGAAATAAGAAACATATATTTTGTCAGACTTCTGTAAATAATCAAAGACCAAAGTTAACAGTGCTTGTATATAACACTGTAATTGAGGAATTACTGGATTCAGGTGTAGATGTGACTATCATTAATCCAGAGTCTTGGCATGTGAATTGGCCTCTTCAAGAGGCAGATGTTCAATTCCTAGAAATTGAAGCCTTATCTCAAATGAAACAAAGCATGATATGGTTTGAATGAATAGGGCCATAACTACAAAGAGGAAGGCTGAGGCCATATGTAGCTAATATTGTAGTGAATTTATGGGGTCATGACCTGCTGCAGCAATGGGATACCCAGATAAACATTCCTGTAGCCCCAGAAACTCATGCTTCTGTGAAGAATATTATAAGTTACTATAAAAAAAAGGTCACCAGCCATTCAGGTTATACAAAAACACAAAACAACTAGCAAACCTTCAGTGGTAGCAATGGCCCTACCTTTAAAATGGTTAACTGAGATATTAATATGGGTTAAACAATAGCCTTTAACAGAAGAGAAATGACAGACTTTAGAACAGCTGATACAGTAGCAACTAGATGCTCACCATATTGAAGTATCAACTAGCCCTTGGAATTCCCCTATATTTACTGTTAAAAAGAAATCTGGAAAATGGAGAATAAGAATGGTTACAGATCTTAGAGCAGTCAATAAGGTAGTTCAGCCTATGGTCCCTATACAATTTTGAATTCCTTTGCCTTCCCAATTACCTAAAGGATGGCCTTTTATATTTATTAATTTAAAAGATTGTTTCTTTATACTCTTGCAAGAATAGGACAGAGAAAAAATTGCCTTCATAGTGCCTACTTATAATAATAATTCTCAGCCTACTAGGAGATGTCAATAGACCATCCTCCTACAGGGAATTCTTAATAACCCTATCCTGTGTCATTTCTTTGTATAACCAACCACTGGAAATAAATATAAACAATTTCTTAAATATATAATTTACCATTACATGGATGACATTTTGCTATCTGATTCAAATGCAGGTACTTTAGAAAGAATGATTGAAGAAGTAAAGTTTTGCCCAAATAGGGATTACAAATTGCTCCCGAAAAAACACAAAAAGGAGATTATGTCAGTTACCAAGGCTTTAAAGGTTATATAGGTTTACAGGAAATTAGAACACAAAAGCTCAAATTAGAAAGACTGATTTTGGACTCTTAATGACTTTCAAAGTTTGCTAGAAGACATTTCCAATCTTGGGATAATACATGATCTAATAATTGGGACCCACTCTTGGGATAATACATGATCTAATAATTCATTTAAAGAAAATCTTAGATGGTGACAAAGACTTAAATAGTCTCAGGGAAGTAACAGATGAAGCTGATAAAGAATTAACTTTGGTTTAAAATAAATTATGAAGACACATGTGGTTCAGGTGGATTCAAATTTTAGTTGCATTTTAGCCATTTGCCTTCCAAAATTTTCCCTACAGTAATTTTTTTCCCTTATTTATTTATTTAAAGAATTTCCATTTCCTCCCCTCCTCCCAATACCCTCCCGCTCCCCCCACTCATTCACCTCCTCCCTCACCATTCCCAAGAGCAGTCAGGGTTTCCTGCCCTGTGGGAGATCCAAGTTCCTCCCCCCTCCCTCCAGGTCCAGGAAGGTGAGCATCCAAACAGGCCAGGATCCCAAAAAGCCAGTCCATGCAGACGAAACAAGACCCAGTGACATTGTCAATGACTTCTCAGTCAGCCCCCATGTCAGCCACATTCAGAGAATCCGGTTTGATCACATGCTCGTTCAGTCCCAGTCCAACTGGCCTTGGTGAGCTCTCATTCGATCAGTCCCCTTGTATCAGTGGGTGAATGCACCCTTCGCGGTCCTAACTTCCTTTTTCATGTTCTCCTTCCTTCTGCTTTTCATTTGGACTTTAGGGGCTCAGTCCAGTGCTCCAAAGTGGGTCTCCATATCTATCTCCATCCATCGTCGGATGAAGGCTCCCTCTGGTTCTGCTTTCCTTGCTCACGATCTCCCTTCCTCTGCTTCTCATTTGGACCTAGGGAGTTAAGTCTAGTGTTCCAATATGTGTCTCTGTCTCTATCTCCATCCTTTGCCATATGAAGGTTCTATGGTGACATGCAAAATATTCATCAGTATGGTTATGGGCCAAGGCCAGTTCAGACACCCTCTCCTCTGCTGCCCAGAGTACAATCTGGGAACCTCTCCTTGGGTCTGGGAACCCCTCCAGAATCAAGTCTCTTTCCAACCCTAAAATGGCTCCCTTAGTTGAGATATAAACTTCCCTGCTCCCATAACCATCCTTCTTCCCTCCCCACTCCCATTCCCCCAAGCCATCCCCAATCTTCCCCTCTCCCCTCTCCCTAACCATCTCCCCTTACTTCCACTCCCCACTCCCCGTGCACCCAAGTTTGCCTGGCAATCTTGTCTACTTCCAATATCCAGGAGGATAACTATATAATTTTCTTCAGGTTTACCTTCTTATTTAGCTTCTCTAGGATCGCGAATTACAGACTCAAAGACCTTTAACCATGGCTAGAATCCACTTATGAGTGAGTACATACCATATTCCTCTTTTTGGGTCTGCGTTACCTCACTCAGTAAAGCATTTTCTATGTCCATCCATTTGCATGCAAAATTCAAGATGTCATTGTTTTTGACCACTGAGTAAAACTCTAATGTGTATATGTTCCACACCTTTTTTAACCATTCTTCTATTGAGGGGCACCTAGGTTCTTTCCATGTTCTGGCTATTACAAATAGTGCAGCTATGAACATAGTTGAACAAATACTTTTGTAGTATGATAGGGCATCTCTTGGGAATATTCCCAAGAGTGGAATTGCTGGGTACTGAGGGAGGTTGACTCCCAGTTTCCTGAGAAACCGCCACACTGATTTCCACAGTGGCTGCACATGTTTGCATTCCCACCAACAATGGATGAGTGTTCCCCGCACTCCACATCCTTTCCAGCATAGGCTATCATTGGTGTTTTTGAGTTTAGCTATTCTGTCAGGTGTAAGATGGTATCTCAAAGTGGTTTTGATTTGCATTTCCATAATCACTAAGGAAGTTGAGCATGATCTTAAGTGTCTTTTGGCCATTCAAAGTTCATCTGTTGTGAATTCTCTGTTCAGTTCAGTACCCCATTTTTTAATTGGGTTAATTAGAGTTTTAGTGTCTAGTTTCTTGAGTTCTTTGTATATTTTGAGATCAGACCTTTGTCTGATGAGGGGTTGGTGAAGATCTTCTCCCAGTCCAAAGGTAGTCTGTTTGTCTTACTGACAGTGTCCTTTGCTTTACAGAATCTTCTCAGTTTCAGTAGGTACCATTTATTCATTGATTCTCTTATTGTCTGTGCTACTGGGGTTCTACATAGGAAGTGGTCTCCTGTGCCTATATCTTGTAGACTACTTCCCACTTTCTCTTCTATCAGGTTCAAAGTGGACAGATTAATGATGATGTCTTTAATCCATTTGGACTTGGGTTTTGTGCATGATGATATATATGGATCTACTTTCATTCTTCTACAGGTTGACATCCAGGTATGCCAGCACCATTTGTTAAAGATGTTTTCCTTTTTCCATTGTATACCTTTAGCTCCCTTGTCGAAAATTAGGTGTTCATAGGTTTGTGGGTTAAAATCCGGGTCTTCTATTCGATTCCATAGGTCGACTTCTCTGTTCTTATGCCAATACCAAGCTGTTTTCAATATTGTAGCTCTGTAATAGAGTTTGAAGTCAGGGATGGTAATGCCTCCAGAAGTTCCTTTATTGTATAAGATTGTTTTGGCTATCCTGGGTTTTTTGTTTTGCCATATAAACTTGATTATTGTTCTCTCAAGGTCTGTGAAGAAGTTTGATGGGATTTTGATGGGGATTACATTGAATCTATAGATTGCTTTTGGTAGAATTGCCATTTTTACTATGTTGATTCTCCCAATCCAAGAGCAGGGGAGGTCTTTCCATTTTCTGGTATCCTCCACAATATCTTTCTTCAAAGACTTAAAGTTCTTGTCAAATAGGTCTTTCACTTCCTTGGTTAGAGTAACCCCAAGATATTTTATGCTCTTTGTGGCTATCATGAAAGGTGATGTTTCTCTTATTTCCCCTCTGCTTCTTTATCCTTTGTGTATAGGAGGGCAACCGATTTTTTTGGAGTTGATCTTGTATCCTGCGACATTACTAAAGGTGTTTATCAGCTGTAGGAGTTCTTTGGTAGAGTTTTTGGGGTCGCTTATGTACACTATCTTATCGTCAGCAAATAACGAAAGTTTAACTTCATCCTTTCCAATTCGAATCCCCTTGATCCCCTTATGTTGTCTTATTGCTATTGCTAGAACTTCAAGCACTATATTGAAGAGGTATGGAGAGAGTAGACAGTCTTGTCGTGTTCCTGAGTTTAGTGGAAAGGCTTTGATTTTCTCTCCATTCAATTTGATGTTAGCTGTCGGTTTGCTGTATATTGCTTTTATTATATTTAGGTATGATCCTTGTATCCCCAGTCTCTCCAACATCTTTATCATAAAAGGGTGTTGAATTTTGTCAAATGCTTTTTCAGCATCCAATGAAATGATCATATGGTTTTTTTCTTTCAGTTTATTTATATGATGGATTACATTGATAGATTTGCGTATGTTGAACCAGCCCTGCTTCTATGGGATGAAGCCTACTTGATCATAATGGATAATTTTTCTAATGTGTTCTTGGATTCGGTTTGCCAGTATTTTATTGAGAATTTTTGCGTCGATGTTCATGAGTGAGGTTGGCCTGTAATTCTCTTTCTTGGTTGTGTCTTTGTGTGGTTTTGGTATCAGAGTAACTGTAGCTTCATAACAGGAGTATGGCCATGACTCTTCTGTTTCTTTATTGTGGAATACATTAAGGAGTTTAGGTATTAGCTCTTCCTGGAAGTTCTGGTAGAATTCTGCATTGAAACCATCTGGTCCTGGGCTTTTTTTGGTAGGGATATTTTTGATAACAGCTTCTAATTCTTTGCGACTAACAGGTCTATTTAGATTGTTCACGTGGTCTTGGTTCAACTTTTTATATAGTACTTATCTAAAAAATGTCCATTTCTTTTTACATTTTCCAACTTTGTGGCATATAAACTTTTGTAGTAAGATCTAATGATTCTCTGAATTTCCTCTGTGTCTGTGGTTATGTCCCTCTTTTCATTTCTGATCTTATTAATTTGCATGTTCTCTCTCTGCCGTTTGATTAGTTTGTATAGGGGTTTGTTGATCTTGTTGATTTTCTCCAAGAACCAGCTTTTTGTTTCATTGATTCTTTGGATTGTTTTCTGTGTTTCTATTTTGTTGATTTCAGCCCTCAGTTTGATAATTTCCAGTCTTCTACTCCTCCTGGGTGAATCAGCTTCTTTTTTTTCTAGAGCTTTCAAGTGTGCTGTTAAGTCTCCAATGTGTGCTTTCTCCATTTTCTTTAATTGGGCACTTAGTGCTATGAACTTTCCTCTTAGCACTGCTTTCATAGTGTCCTATAGGTTTGAGTATGTTGTGTCTTTATTTTCATTAAATTCAAGGAAGACTTTAATTTATTTCTTTATTTCTTCCTTGACGCAGGGGTGATTCAGTAGTTGACTGTTTAACTTTCATGAGTTTGTTGGCTTCCTGGGGGTAGCATTATTGTTGAATTCTAACTTTAATCCATGGTGATCTGACAAGACACAGGTGGTTATTAATATTTTTTTGTATCTGTGGAAGTTTTCTTTGTTACCGAGTATGTGATCAATTTTCAAGAAGGTTCCATGAGCTGCAGAGAAGAAGGTATATTCTTTCCTATTTGGGTGGAGTGTTCTATAGATGTCTGTTAAGTCCATTTGATTCAATACCTCCAATAATTCTCTTATTTCTCTGTTAGGTTTCTGTCTGATTGACCTGTCCATTGGTGAGGCAGGTGTGTTGAAGTCTCCTACTATTAGTGTGTGTGGTTTGATGACTGCCTTGAGTTCTAGAAATGTTTCTTTTACATATGTGGGTGCCTTTATATTAGGGGCATAGATATTCAGGATTGAGACTTCTTCCTGATGAATTGTTCCTGTTATGAGTATGAAATGTCCATCTCCATCTCTTCTGATTGATTTTAGTTTGAAGTCGATTTTGTTAGATATTAAAATGGCCACACCTGCTTGTTTCTTAGGTCCATTTGTTTGGAAAACCTTTTCCCAACCCTTTACTCTGAGTAGGTATCTTTCTTTGTGATTGAGGTGTGTTTCTTGTAAACAGCAGAATGTTGGATCCTGTCTTCGTATCCAATCCCTAAGTCTGTGCCTTTTTAAAGGTTGTTGACTCTGGTCATTTTTTTGGGTAGTAGAGTGTATGTGTTTTCCTTCTTTGAGTTGTGCTTGTGAAGGGTCGCTAGATGTCTGAGTTATTGTAGGCAGTGTTGGGAATGTTGGATTCCTTGGATTGTGATTTGCCTTCTAATACTTTTTGTAAGGCTGGATTTGTAGCTACGTATTGCTTAAATTTGTTTTTATCCTGGAATATTTTGTTTTCTCCGTTGATAGTGAACAATAGCTTGGCTGGGTATTATAGTCTGGGCTTGCATCCATGGTCTCTTAGTTTCTGCAGTACCTCTATCCAGGACCTTCTGTCTTTCATGGTTTCCTTAGAGAAGTCTGGTGTAAGTCTGATAGGTTTACCTTTATAAGTTATTTGACCTTTTTCCTTTGCAGCTCTTAATATCCTTTCTTTAATCTGAATGCTTTGTGTTTTGTTTATTATATGGCAAGGGGATTTTTTTTCTGATCCAGTCTATTCGGTGTTCTGTATGCTTCTTGAACCTTCATAGGAATATCGTTCTTTATGTTGGGAAAGTTTTCTTCTATAATTTTGTTGAATATATTTTCTGGACCTTTGATCTGCAATTCTTCTCCTTCTTCTACCCCTATTATTCTTAGATTTGTTTTTTTCTTATTATGTCCCAGATTTCCTGAATGTTTTGTGATAATAATTTTTTGGATTTGCTGTTTTCTTTGGTCAGAGCGTTTATTTTCTCTATGGTGTCTTCATAATCTGAGATTCGTTCTTCTATCTCTTGTATTCTATTGGTTATGCTTATTCCTGAAGTCTCTGTTTGTTTACCTAGATTTTCCATATCCAGCTGGCCCTTGGTTTGTGTTTTCTTCATTGCCTCCATTTCAGTTTTCAATTCTTGAACTGATTCCATTACCTGTTTGATTGTTTTTTCTTGGTTTCCCAGGGTATTGTTTACGAATTTACTCACTTCTTCAAACTTTTTGTTATATTTCTCTTCCATTTCTTTAAGTGAGTTATTCATACCCTGTTTAAGAGACTCTATTGCTTTCATATTGGCACTGTACTCCACTTATTCCGGAATAGGGTGTTCAAGTACTTCTGTCATAAGCTCGCTGGGATCTGGTGTTTTCATGTTGTTTTTCAGATTGTTGGAGGAATTCTTGCCTTGGCGCCTGCCCATCTCTTCCTTCAGATGCTCTCCAATGGCTCTTCCCTCTGCTGGGTCTTCTGTACAGGATTAGTGCCCGTTGCTGGCCAGGAATCACTTTGCCTGCAGTCCTACCTTGCTGCAGGTAGGCTATTAAAACAAAGGAACTCCCTCCCGTTTGTACTCACCACCCCGTCCCGGCAGCACCCACACGGGTTGAGTTGGAGGATTTTATGCCCCGAAAAAGGGAGAGAGGAGGGGTAGGGGTTCCTGGCTGAAAGCGGGAATGGGGTAGGAGGAGAGAGGGTTTAGCTGGGGGAAGCTGCCCCTTTGGAATACCCAGGGAGATAAGGATGGCGGGAAAATTGTGTGTTCCTTTACCGGGCTTGTGTGGCGGTCAGGAGCACACTTACCCCTCCATTGTATCTTCTGCTACAGGATCAGTTCCACTTGCTGGTCAGAAATCTCCCTGCCTGCAGTCTTACCTTGCTGCAGGCAGGCTATTAAAACAAAGGAACTCCCTCCCATTTGCACTCACCGCCCCATCCCAGCGGCGCCCACACAAGCTGAGTTGGAGGATTTTATGCCCCGGAAAAGGGAGCTCCCTACAAGAATTTTAATGCAGAGGGAAGATATTATCTTAGAATGGATCTTTTACCACATAAACTTAGTAAAATATTAAAAACTTATATGGAAAAGATCTCTGAATTAATTATAAAAGAAAAATTGAGACTTTGTCAACTTGCAGAAATAGATCCAGCAGAGATTATAGTGCCTTTTACTACTGATAAAATTAAAAAATTATGGGAAGACAATGAACCCTGACAAAGAGCTTGTGTTAATTTTTAAGAAGAGATTAAAAAGCAATTATTCCAAAAGTGATAGTATTAACTTTATAAAGAGAGCTGCTTGGATTTTTTTCCCCACAGTGTACATGACAAACAAATAGCTGGAACTTGTACATTCTATCCTGATGCAAATAAATGAGGAAAGGCAGGTTACACATCAGAAGATGAAACAAAACCCTGTCCAAAAGTCAGAATTATATGCCTGTCTTGTGGTACTAAGAGATTTTAAGTAACCTCTCAAAATATAGTTACTGATTTGCAATATGCAGAAAGAATTGTTTTGCATATTGAATCTGCTGAATTTATACCTGATGATGCAGAATTTGACTTCATTATTCATTCAAGATCAAGATATAATCAGGAATGGGCTTTGTCCCGTAGACATAACACACATCTGATCCCATAGGATTTGCCAGGTCCTCTAGCACAAGTTAATGCAGAAATTGATCAATTATTGATTGGAAGTGTGCTGTGTTATATTGAATATGCTCCTATTTCTGTTTACAATATTTTTAAACCTATGCAAAGTATTTTGTCATATTATATGCATGCATATTTTTACCTCTGCTTAAGACATATTATATATTGTTACAATTTTAGGATATATTTATCATATTGCACTGTACATTTCTACCTCTGACGAAGACACTTATACATTGTTTACATTTTGAGTTCTTTGTTCTTATTTGATGCACTGTTGATTAAAGATTGTCTAATATTCTAATATGAGGCCTTACACTTTAAGCTATATAGGTATTAAAATTACAGGTCAATAGTTATCCATGTTTGTCATACTTATAATTAGATTACTCCAGCTCTTTAGATACATAAAGATTATATTCTGCATAGATAGGTAATCTTCAACCATATGTAAAATATGGCATTTAAATAACTTAAGGTTCTGTTGACATTAGACATGAGTGCTCCCCGCAGCAACAATCTATTCTGGAGAGAATGTTGGGCGCCAAAGACACTCCACTTGGAGCATGTTTTCTTCTTCGCAAAACTGAGCTTTGGATAAAGAACTGCCCAAGCTTTGACCACTGACAAAATGCCAGGGTCTAGTCATAACAAGCAGGATACAAGAAAAAAGACTGCCAAACATTTCCAAGATGGTTTTGAAAATTTTCCAAACTCTGAAAATGGTCTCTCAATTGCACTAGACCTTAGCCAAAATTGGTTGCTCCAATGCCTCAAATGAGACTTTGAGTGATTGCCCAGGTAACCAGTTGTTTCTGTCATCTTTTGCACATTTTGGAAGTTGCTTGGTTGTACTTCCTGTTTGCTCAAGTAATATTATTTCCCTTCTCAACCCCTTTGATGGGGGTGAAAACTAGATTGTCATTGTTACTTTCCTCTCATGACTTACCCAAGCTATTTCTAATACAAGACTTAGATTCCTTAGGAGAGGATAACTATTGAGACATCTAGCATATGTTTTTTTCTTGATAATGTTTATGCTGGATGTAATTCTATTTTTTATACTTTTATTTATTCTTATTGTATATAGTTTTGTATCGGTTTGGAACCCTCTTATTTAGACAAAAGGGGAAGGTGCTGCAGAAACTCCTTCAGCCAATAGCCTTTAAGATACCAGTCTACTTGGGTGTGGTCTCTTGTACTATAAATGCAGACATAAAGCTTGTGCACTCTCTCTCTCATTTTCTCTCTCCTCCAGTTGCTGTATTTGGTTCCTGATCCCTGCTTGTGCAGAGGACTTGATGATCTGTGAGTCTACCCCTAAATAAAAAACCCTTTATTATACTCAATTCTGTGCTAGTGTGGTACTACTTTAAAGCGTTCATCCACAATATACTATTTTGATGTTCTTTCTATCTAGTTGTCTCTTCTCATTATTGCTGTAATCCTCGTCTCCCACCATATCATTTCAATGATCCTTTTTTTTGAAAGTAATTTTATTAAATTATAAAAGTTTCCATTTCCGCCCCTCTTCCCAACACCTTCCCACTCCCCCCACTCCCTCTCCTTCTCCCTAATAAACTCGTTGCTTTACTAAATCCTGATAGTTTTATTTGACATTACCGGTACTGTGATTTGGGTGGCCCACGAGTTGTCTCTGAACCTGGTCTCCTTATTATGGAATTCATATTGGTTTCCCACACCCACAAACCTTTCATTGATTGAATAAATCAAGATCCATTGTGGTGAGTCATGCATACTTTAATCTAGGTTGGGTATATTTTGCAGTTGTAACAATAATCTTTTATTATTTATGACAAGATAATTTTCCTTCTTTATGAATATTTTCTAGCATCCTCTTATATAGGAATTATGGGAATTTCATAGGCTCCCTGAGACTCAAAGTTTGAGCATCAGAGCTCCCTTAACTGTCAGTCATGACTATATTATCCCATGGGTATCCCTACTCTGTAACATTCTATCCATCTCTTCTATATTAGCCTCATTTAACATGACCCATCACATCACTGATGCAGTTTAACTTCTTTAAGAAATTGATACAACGCTGGGCTGGTGCAATGGGTCCATCGGTAAATATATTTGCCTCTATGACTGACCCCCTGGGTTTTATCCCTGGAGCCTACATGGCAGGAAGAGAAAACCCAGCTCCTACAAGTTGACCCTCTCTGTCTGCTATATACATTGTACCCCCCCGTAGCCATAAGCAGAAAAATAAATAAATAATAAATGTAAAAATGTTTTTAAACACATAAACTTTATTAGACAATTCAGAACTTCAGTAACCTCTTTAGGAAAATGATACTCTCCAAACCAGCTAACACAAGATCTCCCTCTTCTCATGTCCACATTTATCTCCTGTGGTCCTTGGAACCTTGGATATTTTCAGTGTTCTCAGAAACTGAAGGTGAATTTATTCTGCCAAAAATTTATTGCAGTCATCACTATGTTGTGTGTCTATCTTGTCAGCTTAGAAAAAGTTTCCAGTCTTTTGCTAACCTCAAATCTTAGATTCACGCTAAATTATTTATACAGGGTATATGGATTGTCTCTCTGTTACAGAACAAGATTGATTTTGTCCAAAGTAAAATGATCGGTGTTCCAGAAGGAGAAAGAGGGACTATGGGACTAAACTGAATGGATGGAAAAACATGTATAAGGCTTAGAGAAAATGAATTTATTTCTCATAGTCAAAGCTAGGATTTGATGTTCATTTATAGTGGTTTTAAAGGACACTTTAGCATCAAATACTGACACAAAACTAGAATTTTTCTTTGCTAATATATGACAGAAAATTTGTCAGTTATTTTCTGCTTTTATAAAACATGCTTTGATTCCTACTGTCTAATAACCTGCCTAGAAGACGAAGATTTTGCATCTTATCAGAATAATTTTCCACATCTCAAGCTGAGAGCTGGTTGTTTACCTTCCTGTGTTCCTGTTTTTCTTTCTCAGTGCTATGATAGAAGACCTGACAGAGGCAGCTCAAAGACAGAGAGTTTGTTTGGTTTCACATTTTCAGGGTTTAGTCACCATGGCAGGAAGTCACAGGACAGGAGCCAAATGTGTCTGCAGTCTGGAAAAAGAGAGAGACAAATACTTAACTTACTTTCTACCTTCCAATTGATCTGGAACCTCTTTGGAATGGGACCCCTCACATTCAGGGTGAGCCTTCCTACCTCAGTTAAAACTCTGTAAGAATATCCTTACAGAAACATACTCAGATTGTCTCTTGAGTGATGTTCAATCTGGTCATGTTGACAATCAAGATTAATTATCCTGAATTAGGATTTCATTCCTGCTTCCAGATCCTAGCAAATGGACTTACAGCATGCTAGTCCCCTCTCCTCCTAATCTAGTACTTCAAATGCAAATTTAGGCATCATTATCTCACTCCAATCCTTTAGTGAAATAATAGAAGAATATAAATTATGAGAAATATGTATTTTGAGCTGTTCTAAGATATCACTGCTACAGGGAGAGAAGACAGGGCAATATGTCACAATTGTCCCCATTGCCAGTAAAATGATGTTGAGACTAAGTTTTGAAGACATGAAATTTGGGAGTTATCTTCAAACAATAACCCGTGAATTTGCATCTGTGGATAATCTAACATTGTGCGAAAATGGTGAGATATGTAAAAATGGAATCAGTAGGGGAAACATGTGTTTAGGTGAAGACAGTCACTAAAAGAAATACCACACTAGCTCAGAATTGAGAAATAGATGGTTATTTATTTAGGGGTAAATCACAAATCAGCGTCCTCTGCTGGAAAGGAGATCAGAAACCAAAATCTGCAACCTTAACAGAAAGAGAGGCTGGAAAAGACGCTGGACGCATGCTCTGCATCAGCAAATATAAGAGCCACACCCCAGTGGGTGAGTTGCCACTAGCTGTAAGACTTCCTACAGCATTTTGGTACATAAGTGAAAAAAAAACTACATATACTGAGTATCTGCTTCAATTTTAAAAGCAGAAAGGCTAAATATCAATAAAGTGCACTCAATATTTTTGATGTTCATTTGATTGACTGTATATAAGCAAATATTAAAATATTTAGTCTAAAAGACTAACATAAATTGGGAAGATAAATCTAAAAGTTTTCCTAATGAAATAATATCAGCATAAAAAGTAACAAGGGCTTCCAAATTGCCCTCTCTTAATAGATTCATAAACTGCTGAAACTGTTCCCAAGGAGACATGACTGAGCACTTCAGGTCTCAGGGTTTGAATGTCTGATTTTTACCTGCAAGTATTATTAGAGGGGCAATAGACAAAACAAAGGAAGCATAGCTGCAGTCTGCAGAAAAGCAATTTGGTTTGGATTGTCCACTTACAAAGATGGCTGCAGGGATTTCATTAGAGATAAAACAACCATTTCATCTCCTAAATGGAAGTGTAATTGAGATGCACTTTGATGCCAGAGCTGGAAGATGTTGTGAGTACTGGGTGCTGTTCTCATCTTAAGACCTAGCCCTCATGCAATACACACTTCAGGTGAACCCTTTTACATTCACTCTTCTCTTTCTGTTCCCCAAGTCACCCTACCACTCTTTTTTCAGTTTTTAGCTAATACTTACACCTATTTGAAATTTAAATGTTTGTAAAGTCATTAAACATTTATTAAACAAATTAGCCTGTGTTTGGACAATGGATCTTTTTCACTTCTTACAACTGAGTTGTGCATTAGTATAAATATAAAAAACGCTCTGGAAAACTCCGAATAAATTGCTCTACATTTGGGAAGATGTATATGTTTATAGAATTATGCAAACCAGTGCTATCAATACTTTGTTGCCAATGCTATCTTTGCATTTCCATGGTCTATGAAGACTAAAATTTGCTATCACCTTCCTTTCCCAGGACAGAGTCTTGTATTTGCCATCCTTTTAGTGACACTGTCATCAACCGTCTTCCTCAGTGGTACTGAACCGCTAACCGCTAATGAAGGAACCATCTGGTTCTGAAGTTTCAGAGAGTTTTCAGAAGCTGGAGAAAGGAGTTGCAGTGACATTTAATTAATTAAGTAAATGGTCATTATTTAATTAAATTATTTAATTCATTTCTTCAGTGAATCTTGCCACCTCATTTATAATAAAACAATGAAACTTGTAGTTGTATAGATTCTGTGCTCAAGTGTGGCTTTCTGTTGTATGTATCTTACAAATTTCACACTGCTATAATACTTGTAATAGAAATGGCTCAATAATTAATCATTTCCATAACTATAGTCATCATTGACTGTAAGCTTCTTTCCCTTACTTAATTTCTCACAATCTGTCAACCAGTCAGTCTCATCTGTATTTTTCAATCTATACTCTTAAATAACATTTGTCTCCTGATTTTAATTCCTCTATATTTTGGCTTTCATTTTCTTTGTAATCTTTGCCATTCCTCCGAAAATGTATTCCTCTGATGTCAAACTGTTAGATGAATTTTATAGCACATGTAAGCAGGAAACTGAATTTATTTCTATTATCTGAGGATAAGTGTGAAAACATGTACCAAGGAAATATGTACTTTGGGACTGAAGATGTGGCAAAATGGTACAGTACTTGTCTAGTGTAAAAGAGACACCAGATTCAGTCCCTTTTACCACAGAAGCTAAACGTGGTGGTACATGCTTGTAAAGGGTTTGAGGTCATCTTTAGCTATATTGTGAATTTGAGACCAGCCTGGGTCACACGATATATTTTAGTTAGATAGGTATTTCAGTTAGATAGGTATTCTTAAAATCTTTTAGAGACCTTCAGAATATGGCATTATGGCATTTAAAATGTTTTAAGAACTTAGGACTTTTTTATGACAGTGAGACACATCTGCTTCAGAAGCACCAAACTACTTCAAGAAGAAGATGGGCACCAAAGAGGCTCCTTATGGAGTTTGCTAGCAAATTGAGCAAAAAACTGCTCTTGCCTAGACTGCTTGATGAACTGGACCTGCAGGACTCACAGAGAGATGACTGCTGAATTTGCCTAAAGGTGAGATGGTCCTTTGGGATTCCTGCTTTATGAAATAATAGAAAGAGTATGCTAGACATTCTGCATGACACAGAAGAAAGTGACTGACAGACTGTCAATATATACGGAACTGTCTTTGAAATTTCCTGCTTCATGGAAAAGTCTGCTGGATACTACGGGCCTGTAGGCTGAAGATAGATGTCCCAATGGTACAGAAGAACTTTGGGTGACTGTCTAGGCAGCAAGATGTCTCTGTCAATTATAGAGTATTGGAAGTTGCTAGCAATGTACTTCCTGTTTAATTAGGTAATATTACACCCTTCTGGAGTCTTTGATGGTGTTAAAGAATTTATAGTTATAGTTTTCCTTAGATACGATACAAGATAAAACAGATATAAATATTGTAACTCTAATTCTTGCTTGATAATTGCTTTGTATATGTAATTTTACTATGTTAAAATTAAAACCTTTCTTTTTATTTAAACAGAAAAGTGGAGGTGATGTGGGATTTCCCTCTGTATGCTGTTTATACCACTGGTTAATAAAGAAACTGGCTTGGCCTGATCATAGGGCAGAACTTAGGTAGGTGGTGAAAACTAAACAGAATGCTGGGAGAAAGAAGGTAGAGTGAGAGAGTAGCCATGTATCCCCACTGGAGATGGATGCCAGAACTTTAGACAGTAAACCACAACCACGTGACGCTACGCAGATTAATAGAAATTGGTTAAATTAATATGTAAAAGTTAGCCAATAAGAAGCTAGAGCTAATGGGCCAAGCAATCCTTTAAATAAAATAGTTTCTGTGTGATTGTTTCAGGGCTGAGCATCCAGGAACCAACTAGCGGCCTCCTCACAACAAAACTGTCAACAAACATTAGGGACTAACAAGACATTAAGAAGGTGAACGTCAATGAACTCTGAGAGCCACAAAGTGCCCTGTGTTAATTGTGTATGTGGCTTCACTGATTGCCTTGCACACTTTTATTTGGAGGCTCAGCAGGGAGGGAGAAGTAACAGGAAAAGCAACAACTGAGGATCTGAGGAACCTAGCAGAACTTCCTCCAACCTTATTGTGGGAGAGAAATAAAGATTATGGACTTTGACCTTTCACCCAGATATTCAGCTTGTTCAAGAATAAATAGAAAGATGATGATTGCTCTCCAAAGCTGAAAACAGGTTTCTAAAGGGGAGTAAAGAGAACTCCCTCCCAAATGGACTGGCAGATGAACAACTGTAAATCTCTGGGAGAAGTTGATGTCATCCTTGACCTCTTATTACCTTCAATATGTTTAAACATTCTATGACACTAAAATAATACCAGAATAAAATCTCTATAAAATTAAAATACTGGCTAATTGAAAACAATAAGAAATAATGGGCAATATAAACAAACCCAAAGATCATCTGAGTGAACATTTAAAATTGACAGAACACTGAAACAATAAAGAGAAGGTGACACTCCAACGGGAAGTTTTAAGACTGAAACACAGAGCAGCAAGACACAGATTCAGAAGAAAAGCTGAAACTGTAGTAAGGAAAGGTAAAGAATATCTAAAATTTAGACTTTTGAAGTCTCAGGGAGAAGGTGTATGACCTTTTTGTTTTCTGGACTAGAAACTTGCAATCTCGAGGAATCTCATAGCAAGAGTGAAGTCATGTCTTAACTATTTATAGCAAAAGACATGTTTTAATTCCCTTGTGTAAATCTTATGACTGAAAGCCTTAACTTCTCAGATTGTAATTCTATCTGGGGCATCTCATGAATCACACTTTTATCTCATTTCTTTTTTCCAAAGAGGGGGTGGTGGTTTTCAAAACTCTTCTTTCTTTCTTTTTTTATTTTTTTACTTTTTTTTATTGATCTCTACATTTTTCTCTTCTCTCCTCTCTGCTTCTCCCCTCCCCTTCAACCCTCTTTCTTAGTGACCTTTTGGCATATAACTTGAGAAACCACAAAAATCATGCATATGTCTATCGTTATGGTATCTGCGCACATCTCTCTCTAGAGAAATCCCCATCTCATTGCTTCTCTTTCTAACTGTCATACTTAAACTTGTATGAAAGTCTTTTGTTAAAAAGTACAAATCCGCTTACACTGGGTCATTCTGAAATTCACATTCTGACTTCACTGGAGTAGATCTCCCCATGGAGAATGCCTCAGACTACTGAAGGTTGCAGTATGTTTGCAGTATGGGGTTCTGCCCTATGTCTACACCTCTGTTCCTGTCATGCCTCATTGTGACTATCAAAAAAATACACAAACATTAAAATAGAGAATTTTATATTGAAATTGTTCTCAAAATATTTACGTCAATTGACAGTCCCCCTAACAATGGTGGAGTACAACCTTTTTTTAAGCAATGTGTTTTTTAAAACATCTTTTTTTTGTCTTTCCCTGAAGTAATAGGCGCAGTGGTCGTACTATTTTTGTTTTGTATTTTTTCGTAAGTAAGAAAGCAACTTAAAAATATTTAAACAACTGATATTTTTCATTTTCTGAGAAATGTCCTGTGCTAGTTAATTTTTTTCTACCTCGACAGTAACTAGAGTCACGTGGGAAGAGGGGTTCTCATTTGAAAAATCGTCTCCATTACACTGGTCTGCAGACACATCTATGGGGCATATTCTCTATTAATGATTGATGTAGGAAGGTCTCACGTATCGTGAGTGGTGTTATTCCTGGGCAGGTGGCCATCACTTCAAGCTCCAAAGCAGTTTTAAAACCGAGTGGTGGTGGCCTATTATATTTTAAAACTGTCTCTCTTTTGCATTGAATCATGCAATGTGTTTGCAGGCACATTTTCACTGGTCATAAAGTGTCTCTTGAGAAGCATAATTTTAATAAGGGAGAGACATTATCTCTATACTATGAAACTCTTGAGTGGGGAAATGGACTCATGTGTACTATATTTGGTTAATCCACTTTTGGGGTGTTGGCTCAGTGATATAGAATTGTGTGAGAAGTCAGCATGAATAAAAGGCCAAGATTTGTGCATTTGGACTTGGGTTTGGCAGAGGTTCAAAGAAGGGGGACTGAAGGAATAGTCTGTGTGTGAGGAAGTGGCTCATGTGGGATTACAGGGAGAGTGAGTTTGAGCTACATTTTCCCTTCACAGTTTTCAAGAACGGCAAATAAGGAAAAAAAGTTATTTTGAATGTATCTTTGCTTGCTATTTCATCCTTTATGGCAAGAGTTGAACCTAGACCATAGGAACAGTCGCTCACTGCAATGCCAGCAAATGTTTCCAAGGATTTAATAAAGTAATGATTTAAATATCTCACAAAGTCTTGCCATATACAAGACAATTTGATCTATAACCTTTCCAAGTTTTCTCTAGTATAAACACATGCAGCCAAATGCATATCCATTTTCAATGAGGAATATGCTATTATTGGTATATGAACATACAGGTGTGAATATAAAGTGCTCAGTCATATACATCTTGTTTGTCTTTCTAAGTTATTATCGAGATCTATTTAATTCTTCTGCATATTCCAGTTCCTTAAAAATAGTCATATGTCATTCTTTCCTGTGTAGTTTCTATGCTTTTGTGAAATTAAAAAATTATCTCACAAAACACATCCCATGTAATTTGATTCCATTATCTATATCAGAGTAAAGAAATATGCAAATTTGTAAAAGACTGATACTCAAAGGATATCGGCTCTCATAACAGTTCACAATGAGGCATTTCAATGTTTATTCAGGTCATATTGTACATCTTTCAATGAAATTTTATGGTTTTCTACAATGAGTTGTATTTCTTTTTTTGCTAGAATTGCTTCCAGTATGCAGTATATGCTATTAGGTTACATCTTAATTTACTTATATACTGGAATGATTTATTCACTTACTCATGTATTTCATTGTCTTTTCATATAATAATTAATGATTCTAATGATTCATTACTTTAAATATGCCTTGTACTTGCCAGTGATTATATCCATTTTTCAGAGGATGTGAACTAATTTATCAAGTGACTGACACCATAAGCATCAGTGGATTGCATTAGGATGTAAAAAAAGAGGTGTCATATTAAATACTCCATGCTGTAGACATTTTAATATTAAATGACAAAGACCACATGCTCATAATGATCATCTACTAATTATTAGTGGTAATACACAAAATATCAAATAAAGTACAAGTGACAAAGTAACTATAAGTAAGCACAAGTATTGATTAGTATCATCAAAAGATAAAAAGGAAACCTCTCAGCCAGAGTTTGTCAAAACATAACACATTCTAGTAGCTGTTAAACTAACAGTTACATTCAAGTGAATGGTAATTTCCGGAAAGCATTAGGGACCTCAGTTTGTCTCATTGGAGGTTTATTTAGGTATAGGTAGAGAAAGGTCATCTTATCCTATCTAAAAGAGACAACAACACAAACCAAAACAAACAAAAACCAAGTCAGTTTGTCCATAAATAGAGTATCTTGCCATAAAACTCTGCTCCAGTACAAACACAGACTATTGAAGACATGAATTCTTTGTGTGTGGGAGCTTAGGACAGGCAGTGCAGTGGTAAATTTTGGTTGATACAAATGCTGAAAGAAGAAAATGAAAGGAAACTGATGTAAGAAATGTTCCAGTTATAATGGGTTTAGTATTATCAAGATAGAACTGTGATAAACAAGTGTATTCCATCAGTGCTCAATGGACCATTCAAATTAACAACCACCAAACAAACACCAGGGGGCTGAGGTGTTTTCTCAGTCAGTAGATGGTGAATCTGATCCCTGGGTCTTAATTTTGAGTGCTTGGAATCCCAGGGCTGGGAAGGTAAAAGTGGGCAAATCCCTCTGCCTCACTGGCTATCTATCCTAGCCTAATTGGTAAACTGGTCAATGAGAGGTTGTATCTCAATAAATAAATAAATAATGTTGATAGAACTGGAGAAATGCTACCCAAGGTTGTCCTGTGGCCTCCGAATGGAAGTGTACAATTGTGGGTGTACTCTCACAAATACCTATGCATCCACACAAGGCATCACATACATGCACATGCACACACACACAAATACACATACACAAGAATGCACACACATACACACAGACTGGTCTTAGATAATATGCTAACATACACTGAGTGGAATAAAAAATGCATAAAGCATAAAATATGGAGATATGGCTCATAGGAGAAATAGAGAGAACAGAGGGAATAAATAGAAGGCTCAAACTATACTAATCCAACAGACGCTGGAGGGGTGATTTTAATTTAAAAAATGTAGATCTTTGACCAACAAAAACATTATCATGGGAAAAGCAAGTTGTTCTTCAGCTGCAAAAGAGTAAGTCAAATTCTGACATCACATCCCTCAGCATTTTATTTCTCCATAGCAAAGTAAAATAATGAAACAAACATTAATAAACTGTAAAAATAAATAAGCAAATTCATAACTGTAGAATTACACACCTGCATTCCTCTTTTAAAGTAGAAGGTAATAAGGCTAATATTTTATACAGTTTGCTTGACATGTAGCTCAGTGTAGTGTCTGCCTGGCATGTTCAGAGCCATGGCTGCAATCCCAGTACTTACCAAAGGAATACTAAATAAGTAAATTTGAATCACACACTTCGAACAACTGACCTAAATTGTATTTCTGGAACATTCTATCCCCAAATAGTAGAATACACTATTTTAAAATGCACATTTAACATTTACTCCCATGAATCAATCTTGGCAATTAAATAATGCTCAGTAAATTTAAAAGGAATCAAATTAAATAAAATATGTTGCTTGAATACACTAAATTAATTATGTCACACAATAGCAAGATACTTTAAATATCTCCAAATATTTGACGACTTTTCAGTTTTTGTTTATTTATTATTGTATATGTAGGTTGTTACTATGTGGAGGGAGGCATGAACACATGTATGCATTTGTGTGTGGAAGTCAGACTTCAGGTATTGTTTCTAAAGAACTGTCCATCTTATTTTCTAAGTCTGAATCTCATTGTTCTGGAGCACTGAGAAGGCTTGTACGGCTGAGCAGTGAGCCCTGGAAACCCATCTATGTCTGCCCACCAGTCTCTGGGATTAGAAGTGTGTATTGTCATGCCCATCTTTCCAGCCTCTGAATATGGTTTAGTCAAGATTCCACAGAGGAAAAGAATCAGTGTGTGTGAGAGAGAGAGGCCAGATAGAGGACATCAGTTTTGAAAGCGAAGGGGGCAATTCCACCAGAATCATTCCCTGAATCTGGAGGCAGAGTTCTTTAAGAGATTTCACTTGAGCAGGAAATGTCCATTCCTATTTGAGAAAGATTTGTTTTCTTTCATGTCCGCTGTATCTGAAAAACAACATTCTAGTCACACATATACCAGTGTTTGCCCAGGCAGTGCCTTACGAAAGTGTGCCCAAGCAAACATAGAAAGGGAGCCATCATACAAACTACATGACACACATTTAAATGACTTACTGCCCAGTCACAAAATTGTAAGAGAAATTAGGTTTAATTTTATATCTGACAAAAAGTAATAAATGAGATGTTATGCAAAGTTAGAGGGATGAGGTAAATGCAGTGCTTAGGAGAAAAGGACATCACATATTTATATTAGCAAAGAAAAAAATTAACTCTTGCCTTGAAAATTAGAAAGAAAAATGAAACTCAGACCAAAAAGGAATTGAATAAGGCAGTTAATAAGGGTTCAGACTGAACAAGAAAAGAACAGAAAGGATACAAATTGTCAGCAATAGAAACGTGAGAAATAGCCTAATAAGAACTACAGTTTCCTTAGGTACTGCATTAATTAGAAGCAAACTTTATGAAACTATGCTAAGCAAATTAACACCCTAGCTGAAGTGAAATTTCCTTAATAGATACCGAGCAATACAAATAAACTGAACAAGAGCCTCCTTTCAAAGAAAATGATTTAGTAGTTATCATCCCACAAAGGAAAGTTCAGATCCAATTGACTTTTCTAGCAAAGTCTACCAAATATTGAAAGAAAAATAGGAGTTCTGTACCAAATTTTTCAATCTATTGGAGAAACTGTCGTGTGTTCCTTTCTTCCCTGCCTCCCTCCTTTCCTTCTGTTTGCCATTTCTAGAAGAATTAAGCACCACATGATTTCCATATTTGGAGAAAACCCCCAGTTCAAACAATTTATGAGTTTTCTGAGCATGTGTGTATTTACTTAACAGTGAAAACTATGATTCAGTCAAGAATGGAATAACTTGTAAGTAATGCTATTTGTGTAATCTCAGCACTCAGGAGGCTGAGGCAAGATCATGAGTTTGGAGTTGGCATAGGCTACATACTAGGAACCTGTGTCAAAAAACATAGGTAAATTTCATAAAACATGTGATTTCTCTCAAAGCAAGGATAGCAAATATTGTATGGGGCAGTGTTGGGAATGCTTATTGCACATTTAAAAATACTTTTTGTTTATACTTTTCACTATTTTAATGTAAATTCCTGGGTAATTATTTTAAATTTCAAGTTATAATCCCATATCATGTTATTAAATTTTGTTATTTAAATTTTTGGTAATAATCTAATAGTATTTTATTAATAATGTGACTCAAATGCTCACAGCTTTGGCCATTAGGAGTTGCTTCTGCTTGACTAGCCTCCGTTGTTTTACTTCCATTATTTTTCCCATTTATTTATTTTCAGTGGGGCCAGGGTTACCTTTTTCTTTTTTTAACATCCCAGAAATTTCAGGCTCACCCTAACCCAATCACATGTCTAAGTTCAGCTACATAAAGATATAGTCTCTATAAACAGTCTCATAAACATTCTTGTGTGAACAAAAGAGTTCACTTCCTAATGGTAATGAAACAGTACTGCTAGCTTTTTATTTGGCCCTTTTATCAGAACTGTAACATGACCGGCGGCTTGTTGGGGTTTCTAGCCCACCCAGTAGCCCACAGCCGGCAAGTCCCAAGGAAAATCACACACAGGACTCCGTAAGATTATAAAACTGATTGGCCCATTAGGTCAGGCTACTTATTAGTTCTTATGACTTATCTTAACCCATTATTCTAATCTATGTTAGGCATACTGCTCAGTACCTTTCTCAGCTGGGCAAGTTACATGCTGCCTCTTTGATGGTCTGCGCAGGAGTGACAGAGGGACTTTCTCCTTCCTGGAATACTCCTGTTCTCATTGCCCCGCCTCTACTTCCTGTCTGGTTGACCCACCTATACTTCCTGCCTGGCCAATCAGCGTTTTATTAAAATACATGATTGACAGAATACAGATAATTCTCCCGCACCACAGAACCCACCCAACATTTTAATGTTGATTATATCTGTTCTTTTAAAGATTATCTTCATAGTATCAATTCTAAAATTGCTTTCCAAAACTAAATATCAAAGTTTTATTTTTGTTTTTACTGTTTGGAAACTTTAATATTTGTTCATTCGCTATGATTTTATTTTGAGTTAATAATTGCAATTGGTCCTTGGGTCAGACTCACTTTTTCATGTGAGGTCATTTGCTTGTTCCAACAACTTTTGCAAAGGCTGCTTTCTCCACTGAAACTGCCTTTGCATCGCCTTACAAGGGCCAGCTGACAGGACATCTAGGTTCATCTCCAGGCTTCCCGTCGTTTCACAGACTTCTCTGTCTACCCTCTTGTCAAGTTCTTTTCTTATTTCATTATTTCACAGTTGGACCTTTTGTATCATCCTATACACCAAGTGGGGAATCTTTGACCTCCTTTGAGCTGTTTTAAATATTTTATTATTGTGTCTGTGTTTATTTTAATGTCCTAATTAAAATTAAAAATAAACATACTAAAAATAGGGGAAACATGGGCACAAAATTTTCACCATAAAACTTGTAGCTCAATTGATCTTTTCAAAGATAATTGAAGAAAATATTAACAGATGTAGAATATAGAAAAGATAAACCAGAGGGCAAAACACTGGCATTTAAAGAATAGTAATTGAACAACCAGAGTAACCTGGGAAGATGAACACAACTGAAAGGAAAATGAATAAGGTTTCTGCTGTAGACTGCAGGTATTCATCACCTCTGAACATGGCCTGTGTGAAATTACCTCCATTTATCTGATTTCATTTTCCATAAGGACCTTATTGATTATCATCTTGTTTTGGATTTTAAAACAGGAATACTATGCAGCTTCAACAGCAACAGTATGTGTAAGTTTGTGAATTTCTTCAAATTACTATTTTTTTTTTTGTAAAGGAAGAATTGGAATAGTACATCTCCCATAGGATTCTTATTGTAATTAAATAAATCAATGCAAGTTAATGTGCTAGACCACAAACTACGTAAATGAGAATTGCATATCAGATATTTGGATTTCTGTTGCTTTAGTAACACCCCAATTGATTTATTTCTTAAGGATGGAGTGCTGGCTCGGAAATGTGGGAATTATCAAAACCAGAGAAGAGATATATGGATGGATAAAACTACACCTTCCACATAAGAATACTTCATGTCAGCAATCACATGTTTCTCCTAGAAGTTTCTAAGAAACTCAAAGAACAGTATGAGGGTAGATACATCAGTGGGGAGGGGATAAATAGTGAGTAATCTTGGAAATAGAATCAAGTAGATTTGACATCTGAAAAAGATACATAAGTATACATTATTCCCAAGATGTTTAAGAGGCAGAGACAGAAAAGTAAGCAGAAGCATTACTGATGAAAAAATTTATACTTGGAATCAGAAGAAAATAGATTGAGCAATTAATAACCTTTTGTAACTGGAAAGAATTTTTTCTTCAAATTGAGTGTCTTTTATTTGGTGTTTATTCACCTATACATTGGAGACATTTAATTTTCCATTTATCTTTTTTAATATGTACTGAAATATTTTGAAGTATGATGACATGTTAATCAAAATTCTCTAAAGAAATTAAAATGACACAGTGCATATGCATATACAAACATAGATTTACACACACATGGATAGATAGATAGACAGATGATAGATAGATTTATTAGATTGACTTGGCTTACACAATATTGACTGCTTAATCCAATGATGACTGCTTTCAGATGGAAGAGGTTGAGAAATGAGTAGCCTGTTCATTTCATCAGGCTCAGAACTTCTAACCACGTCCCGAGGGCCTGGAGGTTTCCTGTGGAACCACTGGTCTTCAGTCCATGTTGGAAAATCAAAGAAACTGAGCTCTTGATAACAACAAAGAATATAAGCAACATTCTCCTGTGAAAGGGACAGAGAGGATTTTGAACTTTTTGGGTCACACAATTTCTGTTACTTTCTCCATTCTGTCATCAGACTAAAGAAGACCAGTTTTTAATGTCATGTTTTGTCCTTAATGTGAGTCACACGGGTTCTTCATGCTCGCATGTGCCATTCCAGATTTCCAGAAATGATGGATTTGCTCATATTTTAACTGGTGTAAGGAAAGGAAGGTGTGCTGATGGGGCAAAGTTTGTGTGGAGGAGCCTGTCAGCATCAGTAACAAAGCAATGAATCAGCAGCCCACTTTGAACACAGCACCTCAGTGCATTTTGCTTCTACAGTTGAAGAGAAACTTCAGTACAAAACACAATGGACTACACTCTCTGCCAGTCAGAACAACAGTTTCTAGAATGCTCAATTTTGCAGAAATGGTCTATATTGTCAAGACAAAAGGTGATACCTGCTTTCGTGGGGTAGAATGAAAACTTATATCGGACTACCCAAATGATAACATCACCCATTGGACTGAAAAAGAGGGAGCTACCACACAGCCCAGTTTGGAAGCAGTCACAGTTGATCAGCTTCTATTATGAAATTCTTGATGCTGAATCAGATAAACCGGAAGCTTTGGATAACTCTCTGATATAGCATTATAGAAATGCATTTTAGTACAATTGGGACCATTATCTAGCAATCAATGACTGATGGTAGGTATGCACAAAGCACCTTGTTTATTTATAATTGTACTTATCTGATTCTCAAAAGAATTTGAAATGGCTTATAATGAAGATGTACATATATATATATATATATATAAAACAATAAATATGCTTTTTAAATTAAACTTATCAAAGCTAGATGAGTATTTGAGGACTCACAGAAAAGCATGGGTACCATTCTTTAGTCCTTTCCAGAAGTCATGATTCTTTCCACATCCTCATTTCCTATTATTTGTAAATAATGTGCTTTGCTATTCCTTGAGTTAATTTCATTTATTAGTGCTCTTATTCCACTTTGATGTTTCTTATCTTTCTCTTTCCCTTTTATTGAAAACAGATTTTTTTTCTAAAGGGTTGAAGGCTATATGCAGGCATTAGTTCAACTTCCCCACATTTATTGAGTTGTGTAGGCATTGTTTTCAACAATGAGATGTTGTGGAGAGCAACCTACAGTCTTGGCAACATCCAAAGTTGTTTGGGGTTCCCATGAGACCCCTTTGGCCAACAACCCTGTCAGATTAGTTGTGGGAAAGAGAGGTTGAAGGGGATGCTCTGTGTGATCCTTGAGATGACTATAGTAGGATGTACATGCTGCACTGTGTCAGTATGAATAGTATCTGTGGAACAGACGTGTAGCCTGATGTTACTGTGATTGTTTTTCTCAGTATAATGTTTACTAATCTGCAGATCTACCAAGTTAGTAATTCCTTTTTTCATTTCTTTATTTTATATATCTATTGTAGATTCATTTTCATAGCATAAATTTTATATATTTTCCCAGCCATACAACTAGTCTATAATTCCATTTTTGTTTTTGTCCTTTTCTCTCTGGAGAGTATCCTAAAAAGCACAATACTTCCCCCTGTGTGATAGAATGCTTTATCTTTAGATTCACCTTATAGCAACTACTTTAGAAACATTCTGCACCTGTGCTTAAACCCTATTTCCAAGAGCCAATGTTTTTTTTTTCTTTTATAGGTTATCAAGTTACCTTTCTGCTATATTATCCATCATTAATACCAAAGAAATGGTAATAAAGCAGTTTCTTCTAAAGTCCTGTTTATTTTAAAGTTTCTGTTGCCATTCCATTGAATTTTAAAGGTGCAGGTTGTATATCTTAATTTCTACAAGTGTTCTTCCTTGTTCTTATATCATAAAAAAATCTTTAGCATTAGAAATACCTATTTAATTTTTGTGACTTCAATTGTAGAGGTCTTTTAAATTTTTTTCCCGCTTTGGAATTGCTATAGTCCATATAATAAAGAAGTTCAAAGTATAAAAGGTAGAGATTTAAAGGTGTGGTATTTAATTGGTTTTATTGAAAAGCCATGAATTTAATGAAAAGCCATTGAAATTGTGCTGCAGCCAAGGTAGCTGGAGAGATAAATCAATGAACATAGAGTTCCCAGTGTACAGATCATTACTTACATATTCTTAAAGTTTCTCATACTCATATAAAGTTTTTATATACTCAAGACATAAGCAGTGTTAGCGGAAATAATATTGAACCATGAGCTAAAACATTGAAAGAATGAGAAGGTTACCCATTGAGGCATTTATTGAGTTGGATGACAAGGTGCGGCACAGGTCAGGTAGTGGATGGTATTGTTCAATATTATACAATTCATTTTCCATGAGGAAAGAAGAATCATCTGAAATGACTCTGAGAAATACAATCCTTCAAAGACCCATTCTGTTCCCGTGGTGCTTGATGCATGTGTGGGAGAAAACGGCCAAGCACAATGTGAAAGAGAGCCAGATTTCACACGGAACAAGCATGACGAATGTGTAGAAAAGAATTTAAAGACAATGTTCATGAACGTGGTGCTTTCCTAATGATGTTTAATATTTTCACCTTTACAAGATTTAGTATCACCTAGGAATCATGCCTTAGGGCATGTGTGCAAGTGATCATTTATCTTAGGTGAGAAGGTATGCCTGAAATGTGGGTGGCTCTACTCCCTGAATTGAGATCCCAAACTGCATAAAAAAATACGAAAGCTAACAGCAGACACATGTGACCAACTAATGCCACAGTGATTTCCCATCATGACATATCCTACTTAGGTATACACAATTCTGAAGGTAGTCAAGAAAACCATTGACTTGACTTTTGAAGGATATGTAACTAACAACTGGTATAGAAGGGAGGAAAGAAATGACTGAATTTGTTTTATTTGGTAAAAAAAGAGTTTATGATCATGGGAAAATGTTTCAATAGAATTTACTCCAAAACTACCAAGTGAATGACAACAGCCTACTCCTCTAGGTAAATATCAAGTGCATATGCTCATGAGTGGTATTCCTGAAGAGCAACTCAGTGAACTTTTGAGTTAATGTGCTTATTGACTTCCAGTCACCACACTGCAAAGATTCTGAAATGCTTCACGTTTGGTCCATGTCCTTTATGACCACAGAACCAGAGAACTTACAAAGGACAAGCAGCATACAAACTGAAGGAAGGTCTATGTTAGGGACTCAGTACACCGTAACAGTGCTGCTTAGTTCTGAGAAGCATACTCAGCTCCTGGTACTCAAACGAAATTGTATTTCACCAGATACTGGCTGGAGGCCAGAAGCCATACATCAATGCCACATGATTGAAGATTTTAACCCACTCTATCCTAACCCATGCTTTATCCCAATGCTGCAGCATAAGATTAATAGGGAAGGTCACATGGATTTCAGGGAGATCAAGTGACTATAATTGGTTTATCTTGTCATAACTGCCTTTGGGTTTTAAAGTCTCACTATGATTCATTTTTAAATTAAGTGACTATAATTCTCATATATTATATGAAAGTGACATTTCCTCTTTAAGTCCCCAGTAATTTCTTATTCTGTTAGCCCCATAAACCTTGCTCTGTTTGTAAGAAATATTTTATTTTTAATTACACATTTGTTTGTTGCATCTCTATGAGGATCTGTGTTTACCAGTTCACTTGTTCTCAGATGTCAGTGATGCCAGATTGACAGGTGCTATAAGTGGCCAAGAGCTATGTGACATGGTTGTTTGGAATTGTACTTGGGTCATCTGCAAGATTAGTACACTCTTTTAACCACAAATCCCTTTCCTTTATTCCCAGATAAACTTTTTCTTCTGCCCTAAAATCAGTTGTAGTTTTCCCTCTTTACATATTGGAGTTTATTATTATTATTATTAGATTTTTTAAAAAAACAAACCAATTCGAATTAACACTCCCTCCCATCCTCCCATTCCCTCCACATAACTTCCTATCCCACCCCCTCCAATCCTAAGAGAGGGCAAGGCATCTTGCCCTGTGGAAGGTCCAAGATCCTCTCCACTACATCTAGGCTGAGCAAGGTATAGATCCAAAGAGAATAGGTGAGCTTCCATTAGCTCAGGTAAACTTCTTCAGTGGGTAAGCCCCTCATGGTCTTGATCTCTTTGCTCATATTCTCCTTCCTTCTACTCTTCAACTGGACTTTGGGAACTCAGTCCAGTGCTCCAATGTGGGACTCTGCCTCTGTTTCCATCTGTTGCTGGATGAAGGTTCTATGGTGGTATTTAAGATAATCATCAATGTGAATACAGGGCATTGCCAGTTCGAGCACCCTCTTCATTATTGCCTAGGGTCTTAGCTGTGGACATCCTTGTGGATTCCGGGGAATTCTCTAGAGTGAGGCTTCTTGCCAACCCCATAATGGCTTTGCGCTCCATCTCGACCATCCCATTCCCTCAAGTTCTCCTCAATCCCCCTTTTCCTTTCTTCTTTCCCTTCTCCCCCTCCCTCTATACCCCCACTCCAATAGGAAAAGATCTTCATCAACCCCACATTGGACAAAGAATTTATCTCCAAAATATATAAAGAACTTAAAAAAATTAGACAGTAAAATTCTAAATAATCCAATTTTAAAATGGGGTACTGAACTAAACAGAGAATTCTCAACAGAAGAATTTCAAATGGTCAAAAAAAACTTAAGGAAATGTTTAACTTTCTTACTTATCAGGTAAATACAAATCAAAACAACTCTGAGATACCATCTTACACCTGTCAGAATGGCTAAGATCAAAATCATTAATGATAGTTTGTGCTGGGTGCAAACTTACACAACCACTTTGCAAATCAGTATGATGGTTTCCAGAAGACTGGAAATCAACCTACCTCAGGATCCAGCAATACCACTTTTGGGAATATACCCAAAAGATGCTCAATCATACTACAAAAGCATTTGTTCAACTATGTTCATAGCAGCACTATTTGTAATAACCAGAACCTAGAAACAACCTAGATGCTCCTAACTGAGAAATAGATAAAGAAAGCATGGCACATTTATACATTAGAATACAACTCAATGGTAAAAGCAATGACATCTTGAATTTTGCATGCAAATGTATGGAATTAGAAAACACGATCCTGAGTGAGGTAACCCAGACCCAAAAAGATGAATATAGCACATACTCACTCATAAGTGGATACTAGCTATAAACAAAGGACAATGAGCCTATAGTTCACGATCCTAGAGAAGCTAAGTAATAAGGTGAACCCAAAGAAAAATATATATGAACTCACCTGAGGGTTGGAGACAGACAGGGTCACCTGACAGGATTGGGAGCAGATTGGAGTTTTTATTGTTCTGTCTGTTCAAAATCAATGTCAGCTTGTTCTAGTGATATGCTTGTTTATTGTTTCAGTGTCAGTTCATTAAGGTAGAATCACCCCAGAAAACAATGTTATCTAGGCAACACCCTAAGTGCTACCCTTTGTAGTGAGATGCCAGGTAGGCAGACATCTTCTGTTTAGAGGACTGGAACAGAACTCAGGAACTTCATGTCTGCTAAAATCACGTGCTCCACTTACTTTAACATATGGCTAGGGCTTCTAGATGGCTTGTATGTTCAAGTCAGTCAGATCATAGCTACTCACAGTGTACTTCATTAGTATTTAACTCTGCAGAAATTTTGTCTATGAGTAGGGTGGTTAACTCAAATGTGTGGATTCTCCTCATGTTCACTCTGCCACAGATGCAATCTTTATACTTTCCAAATGTCTGGACTTCTTTTGTCCAACAGTTTAAAAAATGGAACCTCCTTTAATCATTAAAATACTTCACTTTGCATACATTTATTTCAGTTTTTTCAATGAATTCATTCCTTGACTGATTGCTTAAGCTAAATTCTCATGTAGTTATTGATGCCCATCTTCCCAGAACTTGGGAGACTGAGGCAGGAGGACGGTAAAGAGCTTGAGACCAGGCACCTAGGCTTGTGAGGCTCAAGGTCTGATGCTAGGGATGGAGGAGGGTCATGAGAAGAAAGAAGGTAGAAGAAATTTTGAGAAGTCATGAACTGATAAGACAAAATATACTTTGTCCATTACCACATGAACTACTAGGCATAGAGATCCTGGAAGAAGTGCCCAGAAACACACTGGCATACATGGGACACATACACACAGGTAGACACAGGCATTAGTGTGCATTGGTACACATGTTGCATGGAAGGAGGTACACAACTAAAGATGGATCACACAGGCAGCCTGGACAAGGCGAGGCTAAAGTGATGGCAGAGGTCTCTGACCCCACTCAAGACTAGATTCATAGAAACCTGTATAAATGTGGCAGTAGACCAGAATAGTTATATGTTAGACAATATCACTGTTTGCTGTGAGGATCCCCAAACATTCAGTATTAGCCATGATTTAGCTGACTCATAGTGTATCTATATTAGTCCCATGTACTCTAAACAGAACAGGCCTTGTAGTCTTCTGTTACTTATAAGGCTATCTAAGTTCCATCTGTTCTAATGAATGAGACAACTTAAAATAAATAAGTAAATACACAGAATTTTTAAAAGTGATATTCTGTTTGTTTATTTTTATTTTGCGTGTATGAATGTTTTTCTTGCATGTATGTCTGTGCAGCACATGTATGCCTAGTGCCTGTGGAGGTCAGAAGAAGGCTTCAAATCCTCTGGAACTGGAGTTACAGATGGTTGTAAACCACCATGGAGGCTTGGGAATTGGATCTGAGCTCTCTGCAAGACAAGTCTGTGCTCTCAACATCTGGACCATTGCTTAAGCCCCATATATAGATATTTAAGAAGAGTTTCTTTTATAAGCAATCTTTTAGATGTAAGTGGTTGTTTTATTCCTAGTTCCCTATGATAAAACTTAAAACATCGATGTGAAGATCTTTTTATTAAGTATTTAGTCTTGTATTTCTTTTGATACAACCAACATTTTTTTGTATGATGTTTTGATTTTCATCTGATTCTATTTTACAACTTCCATTGTGATTTTCCTGACCAAAAATTGTTACCTAATTTTATTCTTGTGGAATATAAAATAAATTTTCAAGGTAGAATCTCATGCTTCCCAGGCAGGCTTTTTAAGTTGTTATGTATCCAACGAAGGCCTCAGACTTCTAATCCTCCTGACTCCAACTTCTGAGTGCTGGAATTGCAGATCTTTACCTAATACTGGCCTACATGGAACTAGGACTCAAATCTAGACCTTTGAACACATTCAGTGGATTCCATAGACTAAACTAGATCCTCAGTCTCACAAATACCTTTTGAATAATCAAAATACAGACCTTTTTGTTTTTTTCTTATTTGAAGTTTGAGGTTTGTTCTACAGTTCAGTATTTTCTATCATGAAAAATAGCCATGTATAGTTGGGTTACTGTATCTTTTCATGTCCTTGATAGAACCATTATTTTGTTAACTGACTTTTGTTTTGTCATTTGAGTAAGTATATTGATTTTTTATTCTAATTTTAACATCCTTTCAAAAGTTATTTTATTTTGTTGTTGAGAAAGAATTTTTAAAATATAGTATATTTTGGTACTGGTTCCCCTCCCTCAACTTCTCTCAGATGCTCTTCAATTCCCTGCCCACCCAAATCCACACCTTTGCTTTTTCTCTCTTCTTAGAATACACACAGGCATATAAAATAATAATAAAAATAAAATTAGACAAAATATGTTGATGGAGGGGGCGGGCCTGCTTTTTGTCCCAGCTGCCTCACTACCTTACACCCGAAATATCACACAGAAACTGTATTCATTTAAACACTGCCTGATCCATTATCTCTAGCCTCTTATTGGCTAACTCTCACATATTAGTTAAACCCATCTCCATTAATGTGTATAGCCACTTGACCATGGCTTACCGGCATGAGTCTAACCAGCCTCTGTTTCTGGCAGGAGAACCATGGTGTCTGCCTGTCTGTCCTTCTACCCAGTCTTCTGTTCTATCTGCTCCACCTACCTAATTGTTACCCTATCAAAACGCCAAGGAAGTTTCTTTATTCAACCAGTGAAAGCAACACATAGACAGAAGAACCTCCTTCACCAAATATAAAAACAAAAACCAGTGATAGGACCAAACAAATAAAAGAAATAAAACAAATAAAAGAAAAAGACAAAAACACTCAACATGCAAACACAGTGACACTGATACTGGCAAACACAGAAGGCTCAGAATCAAAACCACAAATCATAATATACATATGCAAAGGATCTACAAGGTAATAAATAAATAAATAAATAAATAAATAAATAAATAAAATAAGTGAGAAAGTCAAAGAACCTCCAGAAATGCCAGAGCTGATTTTGTGTTGGCCATCTACTGCTGGTCATGGGGCCTGCCCTTATGAGTGGTTTGTATACTCAGTAAGAGAACTAATTTTTCATTTGCAAATTGTTAGCAATTGAAGACCTCTTCTGGGTTAGGGCTGGGGGCTGAATTTGTATGCACATGTTCTAACAGTTATTTCAGAGACATGGAACTACTTCATTTAGAACTGTCAGGTGTCCCATTAATGCCGGCTTTATCCATTTTGCTTCATTTATTTTGAAACTTTAGTTCAAAAGCAAGTACGAGACAAATTGTTTAGCACTCATAATAATTATGTCTTATGTTAGGCACCATAATCATCATCATTATGCGATGTCTGTATTTCTGATAAAAAACAAAACAAAACAACTCCCCCAAACCTTGAATTTTCTATATATATTGGTAGTAATGTGACTGATCTTTGCTTTAGTTCTGTTTTCTTGGCTTGTTATTTTGTTCCCCTCCCATTGGCTTCTTACACAATTTGAATTTGCTGTATTTACAATGTCCTAATATTTCAAACACCTTGGCAAGCATTTTACTGGACTTGTCTGATCTAACATTTGTTTCTTTTGTAGTATTCTTTCTTCTTATTCTAGTTCAATACTTCATGCAGTTTTTATAATTAGTTGTATTCCTCTCTCTTATTTTTCCTATATAGAGCTACTATAAAGTTCACATTATACATAATTCCACTTATTATAATCTAGTCTTGCATTTTATATTACTGCATGTGTCTTATAAATATTCTTACATCTCATTATTATCTAATATACCAATTTTGCCATCAATATTATGCAATGTTTGTATTTTTGATAAAAATGCCTTGAATTAAAGTTTAATTTGATATGAATAGGGTTTATTTTTGCTGTTTTGTTCCCCTCCCCTTGTTGCCACTTTACACAATTTGAATTTTTCTATATTTGCAATTTCCTAATACTAATCTTTCAAATACCCTGCCTGGCAAACATTTTATTAGGCTTGTTTCTCTTGCAAAATTATTAACAACAAAATACAGACACTATATAATATTGATGAGTATCATGTCACTTTTAATTGTATCTGTGTCACTTCAATTTAAAATATATGTGGACCTTATAAAAAATTATTAAAAATTCTAAAACATAAAAAACTTTTTATTAGGAAATTTAAGAAACAGTCTTTCATATTTATTCTACTCATTGCTGTTCTTCAGGATCTTCATTTCTTAATACATTGCAAAGTTTCTATCTGGAAACCTGTAATCATTCCTGAAGTCCATGAAAGTTTCTTCCTTCTCGATTTATCTATTTATTATCTATAATGAGATCATTTAACATTATTCTTCCAAGTAAAACATAGAAATATATCAGTATATAACCACTAGTACATATGATTTTCTTATGACTTGATTTTCAATATGTGCTAATCTCTATTATAATTTTAAGCTAGTTTTTATTATGATTCTTCCTCTAATATGAAACTTTACTGTGGTCTTTGGAAACGTGACATTCTCTGTTCGACTATTTTGTCCCTGTTGTAATACTGAATTGAAGTTCATGGTTTTGTTCTAATAAAGCTTCATTTATTAAAAGTAAAACAGATAGCAGACAACTAGACCACATTTATGTATTTATTTGAATTATATCCAAATGTTTCTTTGAATTTTATAAAAATTTACTATGTGTTCTAGCATATGTTAATTTTTATTAAAATTTTCTATCTCCTGGAAAAGAAGCTGGTTTTTATTGTGGGCAGATTTATAAACTCATATTCAGGCTATTGGATCACATTCCCATATTCAGATCCTTTACATAGTGCTTTGTTATATTCTCTCTCTCTCTCTCTCTCTCTCTCTCTCTCTCTCTCTCTCTCTCTTTCTACAACTCTTTCTCTCTTTAATTTCTGTTTTCTAGGGATAGAACATGGAGTCTTGGCCTTGGAACCTAGTGGTCTAACACTAGCTAAATCCTCAACTTCTAAATTGTGTTTTTAAAATATGAACAATTTTCTCAAAACTTAAAGGTTCCTGAAGGATATTGACAAAGTGATGAACTATGAGCCATCCTCCCCAAAACATGAAGCATGGTTACATTAATTTAAATGAAAGTTCCTCATTATGGTTATTAATACATATAAACTGGTATTTTAAGTGGAAAAGCATTAACAATTTGTTTTATATTAACACTGTAAGACAAACATGAGGTTTTGTCCCGCATTCAGTTATTATTCAGTATTTGCTTCAATGTTCCTAGGATGATTAATACTCTCTGTAAAAATGTTATTCACTAGCACTTTACTTAATCTACTGTGCAGCTCTCTTGCTAGCCATCTGGAGAACATCAGAACTAGTGTGTTTGTAAGAATAAAAAAAACGGAGGCTTCTAATTTTATTCACTCTGTGTGTGCTATATCAGATCTTCATAAGGTCTGTTAGGAACACCGGGTAAAGTTTTCCAGCACAAAAGGGACATATATACAGGAGAGTAAGATGTCTGCTATTCCAGTGCTCAGCATGGTAGAGGATGCACTTAGCAATGGGTATGAGATTTACATGGCACAGTTGCTTGGATGGGTGGGTTTTGCATATTACTTTTGCACTCTAATCTATGCTTTGTACTTCTATGAAAACAACAAGAACTCATACTGGGGTGTATTAAGTAGAACACTAGAGAGACCAGGAACAGCAAAGAGAGAATTAAAATAATGTTAAGGACAAGTTTAGTCTGCTGCTGTACTAGCTGCAGTGCTGCCAGAATCTGCAAATTGATCTTCATGGCAGTCAAAACACAAATGGTGATCCCTAAGCTAATCTAAATGTCTCATGTGGAAAATGTAGACATGTTTCTTAGCAGGGAGGAGAACAGGTGTCCTTCCCATCACCTAGTTTCTAGAAAATTGATTGTACTCTCTTGGTTTTTTTAGAAAGGGAACTCTTCATAGTTGGAAATGAGGAGCTTATAGCTCCTCTATCTCAAAAGGAGAGAGTCCCATAGAAGTTTCTATGTCTAAGCCCCTCCATGGGGCTTCATACTACTGTGATGTGTGGTGAGATGCTTTCCATGAGTTGGTTGTGGGAGTTACGCATGCATGACACTGCTCAGCTGGGTTCAGTTCCTGAAATATCTAACTAGAGATCACAGCACTGAAGAGAACACAGTAGGCATACGGTACAAGTAATACAAAGACAATGATTTTTCTGAGTAATTCTTTCTCTACAAGAGCCCAAAATAGAGGGCATGATAAAGGCTAAGACATGCAATAACTGAAACTCTGTCTCTAAGTGGTCACATGATTTCACCAGTTGTATAATCTTGGGCAAACCAGTTAACATTCCTGAATCTCTGTTTGCATGTACATAAAACAGACACAATACACATAGCTGCCTAACAATGATGATTTCTATAAGCATCAGTGATTTGTATACGCAGGAAAAACCACATAACACTTTAACAAATGTAATATTTTTGGGTTCTGAGACTTTAAATCACTGCCATTTTAGTTGCTAATCAAAATGTAAACATTTCATTTTTTCTACACTCTCCAATATTGATTCTAGGTTTTATAAGGTGAGAATTGTTTTAAAACAAAGGAATGCTTAACCTTTATTAAGGGCTTAAAGTAGATTATAAACACAAGCTTATCTTGGGTCAGAACAGGTCACCTTTTGCATTCCTCTTGGAGAAGAATTCATAACAAGAAGTTTCAATGCATTCTTTGATGCTTAAAGGACTTGTGCCATTAACTGTTGGTATTGCTGCTTTGCAGACATGCATCTTCAGGAATTAACATGTGTTCTTGTCCTGTTTCTTCAATTGTAGAATGAGGGATTGGAGTGCATGATTTCAGATTTTCCATCTCTAAAGTTACCCTGTGCCACTTGCTGTTGGCTTCCTGTGGATGCCACATTTTGAATAGCTAAAATAGAATAAAAAGTATCTATAAATCTGGAGCCCACCATAGTCCAGAAGTCTGAGATTACTGAGTATGTGGTAGCGATGTTCCAGTGTATCAACAAATCAATTTCCCTGCCTTTTTCCTGTCTTCAAAATGCAGCACTTTATATCAAAAGAATGATGTAGAGGTTTCTTTATTGGAAAGCAATTTAAGAAAGAGTGGTTTATAGAGAACAGCTTGAGAAAGACAAAGGCTGGGGAAAAAAACTCAGGGGTGATTTTAAAAATAGAGCCTGACCAGGAGTCAAATTGACATCAGGATTTATATTATTATTTCCTAGTTTCTAAGCAAAAGCCCCTCTGTAAGGAAAGAATATTGGGAAGAATGCAAGTTTGGTAAGTCCATAGGTATTAGGAAAGAACATGAAGAAGAACAAAGAATACAATATTGAGAACTTGGAATTTGGGTTAATGAAATGATAGACAGTAAATGAACAGGCTCAGGCACTTTGAGCTCACCTAGTAACCACACCCACCACTGTCAGCTTCCCTCTTCCTAGTTCCACTGCTTTCCACAAGAAACTCTCCAGGGTGATTGCATCCTTCTTTTAAAATATATGAAGAATAATGATCACTCTGGGTTCTGGCAATTGCTCTCATATTTTGTGAACCAATTAATCAGATTATCCATTTAGAATACAGTAATCCCTGAACTGAACTGGGGGAAGAGCCATGTTAAAGTCCTTCACTTAAAGGCTTCCCTTTCTATGCCCAGTTCACATTTGAATTCTGCTTGATTTTATACCCTATAACATCACAAGACAAGAAGATTTAAAAACTTCCCTCTGTCCTGTGGATGCACTAGTGGCAAAATGGACAGATTTAAACTGATGTTGAGTATTATATTTTTCAGTGAATCTCTAGTTTTAAGTTAAGTAAATTTAACTGAATATTAGAAGAACTGAACTTTTAAAAGTTTTTTTTAATCTCTTGCCAATCCTAAAATAGCTCCCTTAATTAAGATATATACTTCCCTGCTCCCATAAGCACCTCTCCTCCTTGCCAACCATCCCATTCCCCTAAGCTCTTTCCATTCTCCCCTGCTCACTTCTATCTCCCCATCTCCCCTTAGCCCCACAGCATCCCACCCCCAATCTCCCAATTTTTGCCTGGCAATCTTGTCTACTTCCTATATTCAGGAGGATAACTATTTGTTTTTCTTTGGGTTCACCTTCTTATTTAGCTTCTCTAGGATCACGAATTATAGGCTCAATGTCCTTTAATTATGAGTAAAATCCACTTATGAGTGAGTACATACCATATTCATCTTTTTGGTTCTGGGTTACCTCACTCAGGATAATGTGTTCTATTTCCATCCATTTGCATGCAAAATTCAAGATATCAATTGCTTTTTACCGCTGAATAGTACTCAAAGGCATATATATTCCACACTTTCTTTATCCATTCTTCCATTGAGGGGCATTTAGGTTGTTTCCAGGTTCTGACCATTACAAATAAAGCTGCTATGTACATAGTTGAACAAATGCTTTTGTAGTATGATAGGGCATCTCTTGGGTATATTCCCAAAAGTGGCATTGCTCGATCCTGGGGTAGGTTGATCCCGAATTTCCTGAGAAACCGCCACACTGATTTCCAAAGTGGTTGCATAAGTTTGCATTCCCACCAGCAAGAGATGAGTGTTCCCCTTACTCCACATCCTCTCCAGCAAAGGCTATTTGGTGTTTTTGATTTTAGCCATTCTGACAGGTTTAAGATGGTATCTCAAAGTTGTTTTGATTTGCATTTCCCTGATCGCTAAAGAGGTTAAGGAACATGACCTTAAGTGTCTTTTGGCCATTTGAACTTCTGCTGAGAGATGTCCCCAGCTTGTTCCTTGTGCAGCTGAGGAGGGGGCACCTGAACTGGCCCTATCCTATAGCCACACTGATGAATATCTTGCTTATCACCATAGAACCTTCATCTGGCGATGGATGGAGATAGAGACAGAGACCCACATTGGAGCACTAGACTGAGCTCCCAAGGTCCAAATGAGGAGCAGAAGGAGGGAGAACATTAGCAAGGAAGTCAGGACACGAGGGGTGTGCCCACCCACTGTGATGGAGAGGCTGATCTAATGGGAACTCACCAAGGTCAGCTGGACTGGGACTGATTGAGCACGTGATCAAACCAGACTCTCTGAACGTGGCTGACAATGAATGCTGACTGAGAAGCCAAGAACAATGGTACTGGGTTTTGATTCTAGTGCATGTACTGGCACTGTAGGAGCGTAGTCTGTTTGAGTGTTCACCTTCCTAGACCTGGATGGAGGGGGAGGACCTTGGACTTCCCACAGGGTAGGGAACCCTGACTGCTCTTTGGACTGGAGAGGGAGATGGAGGGGAAGTGGGGGGAAAGGGAGAGAAATGGGAGGAGTTGGAAAGTTTTAATGAAAAAAAGTTTTTATTATTACATATTAATTACATTTAATGGGATTCATTATGACATTTTCATGTAAGCATACAATGTATTTTGATTTTATTTACCTATTAGTCTTTTTTTGGTCTCATCTCACTGATCCCTTTCCTCCACCAATTTGTCTTCCTTCAATTCTTCTTTTTTGTTTTTTGTGACTCAATGACTTTCACTACAGTTGCTTATAAGGAGCATGGATAATTCCCCAGTTCCTATACCATAAAGAAACTGTGGCCTTTCATAGATCTTCAGGGAGGGACTGACCTTCTTGAGAGAATCAGACAATATTATTCTTTATCTTATCATAAATTTTTTTCATCAATGGGGATTTCAAAGACAGTTTGATGCTTATAGTTGGTTAGTTTTCTGTGTATCAGGTAGAAATTCTGAAACCCTGTGGGGGATACTGAACTGTCATTGATTTTGAACAGAGCAATCAAATATGCTAGCAGGATGATAAATAAGCCTCTAGGAAGCCAATCCCATCAAAAATTACCCCAAAGAAAGAACAGTGCCAATCGGCATTAAGATCTCATTCAACTTGTATTATTTAGGAAACTATTTCTATTGCCTTATTTAGTCTCTAGTGTGTAAAGGAAAAGGCACTGGTAAATAATAGCCTCCTTCCTTTCTGATCTAGGTAGCTCTACCACAGGCATTCCAGTTTCTATGATTACAGTTTTAAATTATATTTTGATTCAATAACTTTGTTGTTAATCAATACTTAAATGTTTCTCTTCCTTCCTTCCTTCCTCCTTCCTTCTCTCCCTTTTCCCTCCTTCCCTTTCTTTCTTTCTTTCTTTCTTTCTTTCTTCCTTCCTTCTTCTCTTTATTTCTCCATTTCTTTTCTTTCATTCCAACATCCTAAGTTTGAAAGTCTGACAAATGTTGAACCTAAAATGTTTGCCAGGTGAAATGCTCCCAAGTCCTTAATTCTTTTTGGCAGGGTATTAAAAACATTTGCAGTGAACTGCTAGAGTTAGAAGTATTGATTTTTTTAGCGGGTACACTTTTCTCAAATGGAGTCTATTGCTTAAATCCAACATCAGATCCTTATTAAAGGAACAGTTTCTTGTTTCACAGTAATTATTGTTCTTTTTGTCACTGATAGTGCTATGACTAAGAATCCATATATTCTCTCAAAAACTAAGTTTGTCTCATCTGCTAACAATTGGAAGTAACTGAATATTAATGACCTATAGGTTTTCACTATTTTTATCCCAATAAGTTTAAACTTTATTCCACATAAAAATACACTATATATCTCTCGAATATAAGTTGATTAAATTATTTAGCTTTGAATAAGAAGGACCACCATCTATTTTTAAATAATTCTCTCAAAAAATTAGAAATTGTGTATGGGGTTATGATTAAAAGTTCTTTTTGTCCTTTTATATAAAATAAAAGAATGTGCTATCAGGGAGTCACTATGCTCATTTTATCAGAAGTTATGATCTCTAAGGTACTCAAACAACATGTCTATAACCCATCATTTATGGCAGGAAATAGTGACATCTGTGGTAGTCCTTAGCAGTTTCATGCTAAGTCTCTTGTACTAGACAAGCTAAGATTAAGTCTTGTCTATGATATCTCTTTCCCTCCTAGCTCTGTGAGTAAAATGAAGCCAGCCCACCTATCCATTTTGATATCTAAGATGGCCCTTGCTCATATGCTTAGACATATACTTTCTTTGCTTCTAGAAAATTAAGAGTGCAGGGCAATGGAAAAACAGAAGTACTTCAGTGGTTCTGGAATAAAACATTCAAGAAGTTCATTATGACAAATTAAGCGGAAGAAGTTGCAAGCTGAGTAAGTGAAACATTAAAGGGAAATTGTTAATTGTCTGCAATGGACATTCCATCGGTAAGTTGTCATATTCTGTTTAACTTACCGAACATAGACTTTCCTTACTCTTTGTCTCAGACTCAAGTACAATTACATAAAGTGTCCTGCAAAACTCCCATTGCTGACTTAAGCTACTCTGTCTCTGAAAAAAGAGAAAGGTTAAAAATATTGTATCCTATCATGGTTGTTAAAACGGTCATTTAAGAAAGTGTCTTAATTTGGTTTCTAAAGTATGGCAATTCTTATAAAGGAGAACGTTTAATTGGTGCTGACTTACAGTTCAGAGGTTTAGTCCATTACTGTCATGATGGGAAACATGGTGGCATGCAAGTAGATATGGTACTAAGGAGGGAACTGAGAGTTCCACATCTTGATCAAGAGGCAGAAGGTGACTGTGTGTCACACTGGGTATAGCTTTAGTGTATGAGACATCAAACACCACTCTCACAGTGATATATTTCCTCCAACAAGGAGGCCACACTTATTAATAGTGCCACTCCCTATAGGCCAAACATTCAAACACACGAGTTTTTGAGGGGGGCAATTCTTATTCAAGCCGTCACAGAAAGTAACTGACTAAATCAAACTTAAGTTGAAAAGCAAATTTTAGGTGGCAGGTAAAACTAAGAAAATCTTGAAGAAAGAGTTCTTTAAGAATACATCTCAACAATCACCCTCAGAGAGGAACAGCTTTCAGATTCTGATTCTGCAGCACAGCAGGCCAGCCTGTACCTCGAATGCCCAGTGTAAGCTCAGGTAAATTTCTTGAATTCAAATCAAAGTTGAGCTACATGTGAATGCCCAGAACTCCTTTGTGTAAACCTGTCTGATCATTTAACTGTCCATGTTGGTAGAAAGGAAATTTGCCTACTTCTGCACTTCCAACTTTAACTTCTTTGGTGGATGCCCAATATACTACCTAACCAAAGGCATGCTATTTTTTATTTTAACTGTTATTTTGAGAAATGAGAAAAATCTTTAGAAATATTTTAAAACTTGTCCCTGAGAACAGCTATAAGATAAACTATTTCCAACAGACATTATTGCTGTTTATCCCATGGTGTAAAAATACCTGCTGTGGGATCAAGAAGCTTGAAACTCATCTGTGGAAAATCACCATTCCGTGTAGATAATTTGATCAGGATATCCGGCATGGTTGTTTGCTTCTTTAGCTGATTTCTGCTTGATTCTGTAAGCAGCAATTTGATGATTTTGCTTTCTTTGCTTCTTCAGTTGGAATGAATTTATGTTTCCTTATTTATTTTCTATTTGCTATTTTTTCTTTTACTTTGGCTTTCCACATGCTTAATACACCCACTCATTCAAAATCAAAAAAATGGTTATCATCAATTATTATCTGGGCTATACAGAACACAGACTACGTGTGTAAGGCTTAAACTTCATTGTGTAAGGTTTAGAAAGTTGGGGAGTCATTCAGTAACATTGAGTAGGACAGCAGCATGCTCATAAATTGTTGGTTTTGATTGTTTTATTTTAAGATAATTCACTCTGAAAATTATGGAGAAAAGCTCAGAGGAGTAAGTAGAGATAATCTGGCTAGCTAGGAAGTTTCAGAAACATCATAATTAAGAAAATTGAATGCACAATGAATATAAATGTCAATATAAGAAAGAGTGATTAGAAAGACACTAGGAAAAAGGGTTGGCAAAATATAAGAAGACATTCATGTCAAAGGTGACTACATATTTAATTTGGTCATTGTGTAGAATTTGAAAACACTTCACAAAAATCTTATGTACTAAGATTTAACAAGTTAAAATAAAAAATTAGTATGTCTTAGAAGGAATTATGACTAGAGGGCATCAATATCAAGAAGGAAATATTTTGCAATGAATAAAAGACACTAATAATATATTGGTATTTATGAGTTATTGTTTAAAGAAAATTATATTGGCGTTGGCTCTCATATATTGATATATTAATATATTAAACATTGTATATGAATATGCTTCTACCTCTGTTTAAAACATTTATTTTATATTGATATATATATTAGATTGATATATATATACATATATTTATCATATTGCAATGTACATTTCTACTTCTGATTAAGATACTTATATATTATTTATATAATGATATACATTGTTTACATTTGAAGGCCATTGTACTCATTTATTACACAGTTGTTTATTCTCTTAGTCTTCAAGTTAGATAGATATTTAGAATTATAAATCAATAGTCATATATGTTTGTCATATCTATATTTAGGCTAATCAGGTTCTTTAGATACATAGAGATTATGTTTAATATAGATAATATAATCTTCAACCTCTTCAAAGAGCTATAAAAATGGCCTTTAATTTAACCTAGAAGTTCATGCTAATGAGACAAAAATCACTCCTGACATCACCGACCGCTTTACTCCCAACAGAATGTTGAACACCAAAGACACTCCACTCAGAGCTTGTCTTCTTGGCAAAACTGGCCTTTGGGCAAAGAAATGCCCATACCTCAACCGCTGACAGAATTATAGAATATCCATAAATGGATAAAAACAGGATTGTCTTATTCTGCCAAGACAGGATAAGATAGTTCTAAAAATTCCTTACCTTTAAAAATGGCATGTCAGTTAGGTTAGGCCTTAGCCAAAGTTGATTACCTCAACATTACAAATGAGATTTTGGATGATTGCCCAGGTAATCAGTTGTCTCTGTCATTTGTTGCACATTTCGAAAGTTTCTCACTTGTACTTCCTGGCCGCTTAAGTAAAATTATTTCCCTTCTCAGATCTTTGATGGAGTTAAAGATTAGATAGTTGTAGTTACCCTCGACATTATTTAGACTCCTTAATAAAACTTTTGTTATATGTTTCATGCTTATTACTATTTATTGTTTGTAATATTATATTTGATATCTGTTGTTATATACTGTATATAATTGTTTTGGGTTTAATTCAATCTTGTTTAGGCAAAGGGGGAGATGATGGGAAACCTCAGCCAATCACATTCTGCTTAATGTGTGTGCCCCTGTGGCCACACAAAACAAATAAAAGATCGAAGTGTCTTGCCACTTCTCTCTTTCTTTGTCCCTGCATTCTCAGAAGGACCGTTGGAACTCTGGTGTAAGTTTTCCTTCATTCTGTTTATTAAAGCTGTATCTTTTATATTAAGCTAGTCTGGTTAATTTTTAACTACCGATCAACCTCGCCCTTTCACTTGGATATGTACTAGTATCATAGTGAGATAGGTAGAAAAGGGAGAGGCAGTACATACAGAGATTAAAGAAGGTCTGTGACCTGCTTGAGGTGGCCACAAATCAACTTGCACACAGACATTTAGAATGTTTTCACGGAGAAGTGTATAATCAGTTAATGAGATCCCAGCAGTTTCCTGGATGGAAAGCCATAGAGCCACTCCTGCCGAATATGCAATCCCTTGTGCTCTAGCAATCAGTGAAATTCATGTCTAGGAAGCAATGGGACTCTTAAAGCTGGATTGCAGAAAGGACTGTTTTTTTCTTTAAGGTAGTGCTGAATCCATTTCTGTCAATGTTGTATCATACCATCTTACATGGGTTTCTTATTTTTTGCACAAATCCTCTCCTTCCTGTCCATCATTCTCTGCTCATCTTACCTTCTAATCTTAGTCACCAGATTCTCTGAATGTGGCCAGATTCTCTGAATGTGGCTGGCCCAGAGCCTTTCTGAAAAGCCACTGACAATGACACTGGGACTTGTTTCCTCTGCATATACTGGATTTTTGGGATCCAGTCTGTTTGGATGCTCACCTTCCTATACCTGGAGGGAGAGGGGAGGAACTTGAACTTCCCACAGGGTTGGAAGCCCTGACTGCTCTTAGGGATGAAGACGGAGGAGGAGGGGGAGGAGGGAGTGGGAGAGTGTTGGAAGGAGGGGCGGAAATGGAAACTTTCATAATTTAATAAACTTTGAAAAAAAACAAAAAACAAAAACAAAAACAAAACAAAACAAAACAAAAAAAACAACTGTGTTTTTAGCATCTGTTCACTCTTGGTAAATGTTTCCCTTGTGTGAACTGTTTCCTTTTCCTGCTTTAGCAAATCCATCATTGCCTATGTTGGAAATAAAATGACCTAAGAATGACTTCACCAATCCCACAGTTCATTAAAGTTTATGTAGGCTCATAATGTTTACAAAAATAAGAGTGTTGTAAACAAAGCTCTGAAGGAATTCCCTCCATCTTCAAGATACACTGACTACTTAGTGAGGGGGTTCCATAGTTACTAAAGGCCATTTGGTTGGTTATAATAGAAGCAGGCGCCCATGGATAACCAAGACTTATTTCTGATTTTAGGCATGTTTTTAATATGAACGTATCTTTGAAAAAGATGGCCTGAATACTACAGTTGGAACTGCAAAGACCTTGGAAGTTCTTCATGCTAGATCAGGGGAACTAGTCTGGACAAAAGAGGCTTCCAAACATCAGAGCCATCACAACCTCGAGCCCCTGGCATGCAGATAGACAACCTTGCCATGGCCTAACTTTTCAAATGTCTTCAAATACATTAGTTTAGGTTATTTGAAGTTTCCAAGTACATCAAGAAAATCCTGACTTCTCTAAAGAATTCTGGGACATAGCATCTTGAATTACAAATAGGAGCCAAATCCTGGGGTCAGAGAAGTTCAACACAAACGGGATTTGTATATGGAGCAGCAGATATCGCAAAACAACCTCTAATAATTGTGCTTAGACTCTGCTGGGAGTGCCCAGAGCACTAAAGTGGTGTAACTACCGTGCTCTTTTTATAGCCCTTCAGTGATTCGAAAGACAAAGACTTCATGTGTTCTGACACCATTTTAAAAATATGGGAAATTGGATGCCAAATAAATTTAAGTTTTAAATCTGGCTAATTGAGAAAAAATTTTTATTACTTACTTTACTGGGATTGTACTGTACAGATAAAGTATCTAATAAGCATATCAATGGATATACTTCGATTTTATTGGTGGTAAATGTGTTTATAATTTAAATACTTGCTGCTGTTTTATTTATGCAAAGAAAGTTTCACAACCCAAGAAACTGCTATTTGGTGCTATTGTTTCTTTTAATTTTCCAAAGCTAAATTATGAGGGTGGGGATATTTTTTCAGGCAACCATATTTATGTGCTTTTCCAGAAAGTGGAGACTGAGGCCTCTTGTTATATCAAATAAACTGCTTTCCCATTCTTCTTCATTGCCTGTTAAGAGTAAAGAAAAACAATGACGTAAATATATAGAGGCAACAGAAAATAGAATAGTGATCTAGCATAAGTTCACTAGCTAAATAGTAGCGTTGAGCAGAATGGAGGGAGCTTCTCAAGCTTGTATCAAAAGACTCAAGATATACAGACAAGAGATATACAGTTAACAATTTAATGAATAAAATGGAAAATTATGAGGCATCTAAAAGTAATCAGTTTTGGATTTTTGCTTCAAAATATCTCTAAGAAGTGTAAAGGTTGATAAGGGTAAGAGAGGCCATCTCTACAAACAAATCAGCAAAAACACTTTCTGGAATATTCTTATTTATCTTCTAACCATCCTATCCCTTCCTCTTGTCCCCATTCATAATACTCTGAGCTTTATCACTGTCAAAGACAAGTTACCCAGCATGCTTGCACTTCTGAACCAGACATCCTACCAGACAAGTGCTATTTGCTAGAAGCAGGCAGGTACCAAGAATTAGAATTCTTGGTAATATCATCAGTTATTTGGACATGAACATTTCTAGAGAAATCTAGAATTTATTGACATGGCAGGAAACATGTCCAAGAGTAAATTACCTAGGGAGTAGAGAAGACGACCGCAGTGAGAAAAGGATGGAACATTTTGACTTGCGTGATTGAAAAGGGAAACTGCTGGCTTGAGGTTGAGGCCAGTTGAGCTGCAAGATCCCTAAGCAGCAAGAGGATACTGTGGTATAATGCTGAGGAGAAATGAAGGTGAGGCTTTTTGGTAGGAAATAAGAAGTTCAAATTAACTCACTGTGAGAGAAAAAAAGCTTAAGTCCAAGTCAGTAAATTGGTTCATCTCACAGCATAGACACCCCCAGAGTTCCCTGGTGAGGTTAAGAGAGTGAATCTAGCAAAGATTAGCTGGAAAGTAATCTAATTTAAAGTCAGTTCTTTTGCCTTTATGATGGGGAAAGTGGCTCTCCCTGCCCTTCCTGGGTATTGTTCTATTATTTTTATTCCAGATAATGACTTGCTTAGCCATATTCTCTTTGGTCAAATGCCGAGCCCACGATATTCTCTCTATTTGTAGCCACACTTTGAATCACTGTGGCAACCTTCAAGGGGCTCTGTATTTTAGTATTCCAATGCTCAGCAAATATTTTATCATTTGTCACAGTGCCAGGAGAGCTTCCTATTAAATATTGCAGCATAACGTGTGGTTGCTTTGCGATTTGTCATTTGCTGTCAAAATTTTTGCACCTCTAAATAGATTTTTTTAACACATGAAAAAAAATCTCTGCTAAGTTTTAAAAATACATGTTACAATATCAGTACAATAATTTGTATTACCCATAAACGAAACTCATGAAGCTTATTCAAAGTCAATGGAGTGGCAAAATTGGATGGCTGATTAATGTCTCCTTTTAGGAAGAGATGCCTTTATCTTTTCAACCCAATATTGCTCTTTTGTGTATACGAAAATGAATGCTCTGTGGTGCTCAAAATGTCAAATGTATGTCTAGCATGTAATGAGTGACTGTCTTCAGTACATAAGACAGGGATCCAGTGGTAATTTCTGGATCCCTACTTCATATGATTAGTTTTCTGTATCTACAATTTTCTGTTTTGCCCCTTAAGTCCTCTCCCAACCATGGTCTACTTGATATGGGAGCTGGGGACTGAACTCTGGTCAGCAAGTGTTCTTGACTCATGGGAGTCATCTCTCTTGCCTCCTAATCAGTACTCATATGGATCATTATTCCATTTTTATAAGAAATTTTATTATGTAATATTTTTCTCTTGAAATCAATTTTTGAGACAAAAATGAAAAGTGTATACTTTAACCATGCAGTGCAATGAGTTGAAACAAATGTACACATCTCTGGAAGACAGACTATTTTCATATAAAAGAACGTGTGTTCCTGTTTTCAAACTGTTCCATGTATCACGAATAATATGAAAAGAAATGGAATAACAAAAATGAAAGTAAAAAATTTCATCTGTTTAGGGGATTGTTTGTAAATGATATATCTAATTTAATATCTTTTAGAGATTGAGTTGAGCTAAGGAGAACATATTTGGATGCCTAATATAAGAGATGAGGTCTGAGGTCTAGATGAAATCTATGCATTTGGGCATGAGGTGTCATCATGGCATTTAATCTACATTAACTGGTTGTAGCAACAAAAAGAACAAAGACAGAGAAATAATAGAAAATGTGCCTTGAAAATTATACTCAGTCCATTTCCCATCTTACTTTCTTTTGAAGCCTTTAATTTTTGCCCAAGATACTGAAAAATGAACTTACCCTCAGAAGAATGATCACCGCATTGACAAATGCAGTTTTTTTTTTTAAGTTTATTAAAATATAAAAGTTTCCATTTTCGCCCCTCCTCCCAACACCCTCCCACTTTCCCCACTCCCTCTCCTCTTCCCTCTCCATCCCTAAGAGCAGTCCGGTTTCCTGCCCTGTGGGTAGTTCAAGGTCCTCCCCGCTCCCTCCAGGTCCAGGAAGGTGAGTATCAAAACAGACTGGATCCCCAAAAATCCAGAATATGCAGAGGAAACAAGTCCCAGAGTCATTGTCAATGGCTTTTTAGAAAGACTTCGGGTCAGCCACATTCAGGGAATCCAGCCTCCTCCAGAGAATCTGGTTGGATCAAGCGCTCCTTCAGTCTCAGTCAACTGGCGTTGGTGAACTCTCATTAGATCAGTCCCCTTGTATCAGTGGGTGATCGCTCCCCTTGCGGTTCTGATTTCCTTCTTCATGTTCTTCCTCCTTCTGCTCCTCCTTTGGACTTTGGGGGGCTCAGTCCGGTGCTCCAATGTGGGTCTCCGTCTGCATCGCCATCCATCGCTGGATGAAGGTTCCCTCTGATCTTGCCCTCCCTGCTCACGTTCTTCTTCCTTCTGCTTCTCTCTTGGACCTAGGGAGTTAAGTCCAGTGTTCCAACGTGGGTCCCCGTCTCTATCTCCATCCATTGCCAGATGAAGGATCTATGGTGATAAGCAAGATATCAGTATGGTTATGGGCCAAGGCCAGTTCAGGCACCCACCCTCTCCTCTGTCCAGAGAACAATCTGGGGATCTCTCCTTGGACCTGAGATCCCATTTACAGTCAAGTCTCTAGTAAACCCTAAACTGACTTCCATAGTTGAGATATATTTTTCTCTGAACCCATGTCTATCCTCCCTCCCTCCTCCCCTTCCAGTCCCCCGAGCATTTCCCATTCCTCCCCTGCTCCCTTCTCTCTAACCCTCTCCTCTTCCAACTACCCTCCCACCCCACCATGCACCCGTGGTTACCTGAAACTCTTGTCTATTTCCAATCTCCAGGAGGAAAATTACCTGCATTTTCTTCAGGTTCACCTTCTTATTTAGCTTCTCTAGGATCATGAATAATAGCCTCAAAGACCTTTAATTATGGCTAGAATCCACTTATGAGTGAATACATACCTTGTTCCTCTTTTTGGGTCTGGCTTACCTGACTCAGTAAAGCGTTTTCTTTTTGTTTCTATTTATTTATTTATTTTTTATTTAATTTTTACTGCTTTTTAAAACTTCTTTCATGTTTCATGTCTACATATCTTAGTATCAGCCATGAACTCTTTCTCCCTATACCTCTAACCAATTTGTCTATAACTAATAATGTTTGGCTTGAATTCTGGATCCTGGTCATCATGGGTTTGTTTGTTTTTTAAAATCAGCACAACTTTAGGAATAGTTAACATGGCATAAAGTTTATCTCCTTTAACTTTTTCTCATTTATTAATTTATTTATTTGTGTGTGTATAGCTGCCACGAGATAATAGATTTTTGGAGTTGGAGTTTCCAGATAATATTAAGTTGTTTGAGGTGGGTACTAGAACTGAACTCTGGTCCTATGGTAGAACAGTAAGAGCTATTAAAGGCTAAATCATTTTTCTACGTCCAAACTATTTTATTTTAAGCATGCAGTTAAATGGACATGTGAGGGTGAAACTATCAATGATATCCAATTCTGGAACTCTTCTGTTATCCCACACAGGAGCTTTGAGTTAGTTGTAGTCTTTCCCTAATTTTATTCCAATCAAAGGCAACTACTAACTACTTCTTATCTCTGTAGACTTGTTGTCAAGTCTAGATTAATTTTACAAGTGAGATCGTCCAAAAAATGGTCATGTGTGGATAAATTCTTGAGTATAATGTTTTGCTGAGAGTTTATGGAGAATTTTTGTTGGTAATAAGTGCTATAAGGGATATTTTGGCCTACATAGTAAGCTCTGCCTCGTTAAGCGAGATCTGAGGGTATAGCTCAGAGTTCTTGTGTAGTATGATCAAGAACCTGAATTCAATCATTTATATTTCAAGAATTCTATTTTATAATATATCTCAACATATTTGTTATGTTAACTGGGTAGAATGTAAATTCTTTTGACAGCCGCATTTACTTAATTCTTTGCTGTGTTATTATTAAAGGTTAGAATGCTTTGCTGCATATTTGTTGAGTTAACAAAAGATGATGTATGTTTTTCTGTGCAGGTGATAGGTATTAGCACATATTTTTCAGTCAGAACTACATAAAGTGTTTTTTATGGGATATTTTGGTCACATTGTAATCCCCAAGACTGTTAAATAAATAACAGTTAAATAAAGTTAACCATAAATCAGGGACAGAGCCAGCACCTGGCTGACTGGAATTAGCCAAAGAGAAGTCAATAGTTTGGATAGAGATAAATTTAGGTAGGAAGAGAAGGGTGGGACCTCGAGTAGGAGCTTTCTTTTGATTCTGGAACCAGGGAAGAGACATGTCTCTTTCAGTGTCTCCAGCCAAAAAGTCAGATAGTTGCTACTCAGTCTCTCTGAATTAGCATATTTTCACCCAGCCTTTGATTTCCAAGTCTTAATGATAAATAGAATGTTCGAGACTTAATTTAAACCTATGTATGGTGGCCACAGCAGAGGGGTCATGGAACCAGAAGCCCGACCAAGCCCCAGCCTGAGTGGACGGGAAGGCACTGAGTTCAGGGTTGTGGGGTCTCATAGGATAATTAAAATATCAGTAGATTCATGTGAAGCCACTAAACGGATAGAAAAACATCAAGAGTTTTGAAATTTTATTTTTATTCTTTATGTATGAATGTTTTATCTTCATGCACATAATGAACTGTGTAGGCACAGTGCCCAAGAAAATCAGAAGACAATGTAATACCTTCTGGAATTATGAGCTGCCATGTGCGATGCTCTGATATGGACTCAGGTTCCCTACAAGGGCAGTGATTGCTCTTTTCACCATGGAATTCTCTATTCAGCCCCAATGTAAAATCTCGCTTTGATTATAAAGCTTTATGGAATCAGTTTGGAATCAAGTTTCTTTGATTTACTATTCTGTTTCCTACTTCATATTGTGTTAACCTGTATTTTTTTTTTAAGATTGTGTTTTTCACAGAGAAACATTATTTTAAGTCAGAAGATTTTCTACCTGGGACAGTGGGTAAATGGCACCATCTTTCTAGCACCTGCATGCAACACACAAAAAAATGCATATTCCTGTGAGTAGGATGTGTACCACCCTGAAAAATGTATGAATTTGAATTGAGAGTGCTGGGGTATCTGGGCATGCTAAACTCATTACACAGAAACTAAGTTCAAAAACTTGCTGAGTACACCAAACCAAGGCTTTCCTATCCTGGTAACCACCAAAAACTACAATAGAGATAACTTCAATGACCCTATCATTTACCTCTGTGTGTGCATTGGGACCAACAGGAAGAACATTCCACTCTGTTCCAGTAGCTGCAGCTTGTCTCAGATCTGTCTCTTGTATGGATTACTCATATTTCTGTTTGCCTATCTATCTAAAAGCCAGTCTAAACCTGCCGTCTCTTCTTTGTCTGTTTATCTGTTTGCCTGTTCTTTGGCTTCCTCAACTGGACTCAGATCCTCAGCTTTACTTTGAAATCTATGAATCACATTGGTCTGACTCACCAGAGCAATTTTTTCCTCTGCAACCTAATCAGATTCATCATCTTATCAATATAGAGAGGAATGCATTTCGTTTTTGGGTTCCTAGCCCTCTTTGAAACTCCTTGTATCTTGACCTCCTTTTAGCCAATGTAACCAACATAAATATTTACTGTGTGATGTGTGATTCAAGAATTGATACTAGCAATTAAGATATAAATAAATGACTTTGTGTTTGCCTCTGCCAGAGTTTCATGGAATGTATCTGGCAAATTGCTGTCCTGGAAGCCATCATGCCATAAGAATTTTTGCAATAACAATTTATTGCAATTGTGGGAAGACATTGGCATGTGTTTCTCAGATTACATGTTTGCAACATTAACTTAGTTTAACACGAATGGAGTCTTTGCATGGATGATATAAAACCTTGTTTGCCAGGCTTTCGAGGTGCTTAGATGCTCTCAGTAGCGGAGGCAAATATAAGACAACACCAAGAATAAGACAAAGGATTATGATTGGGATATATTGAGATTCTTTGTGATAGAGAACAGGCTCATGAATATGTGAGTTTCAGATTTAGACTCAGGTTGAGAAACGTGACCATTTCTCAAAGCTTCTTATTTATTCTTCCTTTTCATGGCCAATAGGAACCTTATGTTTCATGGCAGTTTGTTATGATAATAAGGTCACGTTAAGATTAATATAAAACCTCCCTTTTACTTACAATGAAACCATGCCATTATTTAAGAAAAACATCGTGTCTTAATTTATATCAAAAATAGAAAAGCAAATAACTCCTTTTATGAGCATTGTAAGCTAGATTGCAGCCCATCATTGTCACAAACACCTTTTCTTACTCCTTTTCAGACAAATACATGTTATTTTTAAAGACATACTTTATTTCTCCTTACAGATATTCTGGATCCTGGCAATGCCAAGCAGGTTGCTGGCACATAACTTAAAAATAAATCCACAGAAAAGTCCCTCACATAATGTCACATGAGTACACAAGAAAACTTGCCATTTTGGATTTTAAGGTTTAGTCATAGAGTGACAAATGATTTACTTCAAAACTCAAGATATATTTCTCTTAAAAATTGTTATTTGCAGATTTGGGGAAAATTCAAACACATTAAGTTTTAGAAAAGACAATTAAAAGGCCGTGGGTGTATGATAGGTAAAAACAGCCTAGAATTTGTGATCAACGACTTTTATTGTTATTCTAGAATAAACATCAGGGAGAAAATAAGTATTCATTAGACTCCACCACAGGCAGAAAGCGCAGCTGGCACACAGAGTGTCTTCACTCTGCAAAGTCTTTAAGTAATGCTTTTGATTTTCTTTCTAAGGCAGACTGATTCACATTTCCTTGCGGTTCTCTGTCATGCTCAGCTTTCAACAGAGTATGCTTTCAGGATCATTTTTTTATTTACCTTTAATTCATTTTCTGATATATGAGCTCATTTTTCTAGTTGAAGAAATGACACAATGCCATCGCCCAGTGAAAAATTAAGCTTTTAACCATGAACCCAAATTATGGGGATAACAAATGGTAATATATTTAATGGATTGATGTATCCATATATGCTGTATGCCTAAAATTTCATTCTGATGGTTTTAAAGTTTTAAATTCATTTGTTCTTTGAAAACATCGTAGAGGTATATATACACTTTGATCACATCATCCTCCACCCTCTCTTAGCTTTCTCTTATCCTTAGCAACATATTCCTCCTTCCACACAGTCCCTATACCATTTCCATGTCTTTTTAATTTTTTGCTCACTCCGTTTAACCTTAACATGGGCTGAAGAACCAACCTACCTCCATCTTAGGCTTAAAAACTATCTTATGGTAATGACAAACTAGGTTCTGTTTCGAAACAAACTTGTTTCTTTTTAGAGGTTTAGAAACACACCTCTGTTTCTCAAGGATTGGGCCTCACCTATATGCCTCACGTATAGCCTTAACTGCAAATGGTTCTGAACTGCCTGTTTCAGCTAGGTAGTCTTGTCTTTGTTTCAAAAAGTTGTGTATAGACATCTTGCAACCATACCTTTGTTTCAAAAGGCTATATGGTCACCTATGACTATAAATACCTTTCTATGCCCACCTTGTAACCATGCCTTTGTTTTAAGAGATTGTTAGGACTAACTTGTTTGTCCTGCTCCTATAGTCATATTCATTTTGCCCCCCCCCCCAAATCTCCAATTCGAAACTCACATACTCATGAGTACAAAGCTCTGTCTTCATCACATCCAATGTTGACCTCTGAAAATCTACCTTAAGGGAGGCAGCCCAAGTACATGAATAAAAAAGCTTGTTTTAATTAACCGCTTGCTTTAACTAATTTGGGGATGATGATTTTGGTCTTTGGTCTTTCTCCTCCCATCTTTGGAATCAACATGACACAGGTATGGAGCTACACACTGCAGAATGTGTAATTGACCCATGACTGCATCACTAAAGTCATTGACTTCATCTCTACGGGCAACCTTCAGCTGCTTTATCTCCCCTGGTCAGGGTCCTGTGGGGCCCTCCCCATCAATGACTGCGTCTTTCAGTCTTGTACAGGACCTGTGTAGAAACTCCAGCTGTGATTCCATGAGCACCTTGTCATGCCCATGATAGAGTGTTTCACTGCCCTTACATTCATTATTCTATGTTCTTCCTACCCTTGCTTTCACAACGTTCCTTGAGTGTAGAAGGAAGTGTCACACAGCTTACCTGTTTAAGACTAAGTGTGCAGCAGTCCCTTGTTCTCAGTCTCTTAACCAGCTGGAATCTCAAGATTAACCACTACTCACTAAAAAGAAAAGTTCCTTTTCTGTTTCCTTGTATCCCCACTTCTGGGTCTTATACTGTAAAAACCTGTTATTCAGTTCTTATGCTTTGCCCTTTCCCAAATGTAAAGAGTATGTTGAGAAAATCACAGGGAGAAGAAAATTCTCTGTTACCTCATAAACTGACATGTGAAATTCTGAGCTGAATTAGAATGCCACACATGCATGGGGTCTGGGGTCTGGTCCTGAACAGATTGGAAAGGCTTTAAGGAATCACACCCAAGTGAATATAGTTGGAAACGGTAGCCTGTTTTTCACTTAGAACAAAGGTAGTCCTTCTGAATGTGGTTGACAGTTGGGGCAGATTGAGGGGCCAGTGACAGTGGCACTGGGATTTGTCTCTGCTGCATGTACTGGCTTCTTGGGATCTTTTCTCTTTGGATGTATATCATGCTCAACCCAGATGTTGTAGAGAGGGTGTTGGACTTTCCACAGGGGGGGTGCATTGCCCTCTCTTAGGATTAGAAGGGGTGGGGTGGGATGGTGTGTGGAGGGAGTGGGAGGAGGGGAGAATTTGGATTGGTATTTTTAAAATAATAAAATAAAACAATAATAAAAGTAATAAGAAGAACAAAGTAAAATATACTTTTGAAAAACAGTTAAACCAGATCTGTCCCCAGACTCTGATACATTTACACCTGCCAACAATGTAGTTTTTCAAATATTACTTGCTTTATTTTTTTCATTAAAATTTAAATTTTCTATTGGATTCTTTCTATGTGTTGTCTTTCTTTTCTGAAACATTCTACTTTTTATTTGTCTCATGAGTGTTAATCTGTACCTGTTGGAACATATTTGCAAGAGCTGTGTCTAATTCTAAGATTGTATATTCTCACATTGACATCTACTGTCTTTTTGCTTTGTGAGGGAACTTTTCTTAGTTATTTATTAGAATTGGATCCTGGAAATTTTTAATATTAAGTTATGAATTTATAGGTATTATTTAAAGCAATTGGATATGGGTTGTAAATTGTACCTGGTCACCTATGAAAATTAAACAACAAAAAATTAACCATTGTTGAATGTCTTTGAAATGGGATGAAGATACCCAGATATCAGCCTCTTCGTATAGAGGATACTTGGTATGAGCTGAGGAAGGATTCTCAGAGGAAAGGTAGAATTGCATAGCACTGTATTCTCCACAAAGTGCCTCTCTCATAGGAATATATGTAGGGACCATTGATGCATCTCCCCTTTCTTTGATCCAAGAGAACATGTTTTCCTGCCTACAAGAAATAAAGATCTTCTTCAGTCTGTTGAGTGCTGGCTGTGAATATTTGTGTTGCTTTGCACTCAACAAGCTGTAAACTCCTTGTGTTCTTTTACAGATTTCATTTGTGGAATTAAATGACAGAAGGAAGCATCTTTGAACTTTAAGGTAGAAAAATTCAGTCTGAGCAACATTGAAAAGAATACGAAAAAACTTAGGAGCTGATGAGATAAGACCAAAATATTTTGCCAATGTGATCAAATAAGGGGAAGTAAAATACTATGCAACAGAAAATGGCAAGAGGTATAAAATGAAGCATTGATTATCTGAAATGATTAGAAAGATTGACAACACTCATCTCAAATAACCAGAAGAGAGAAGACAAACTAATAAGAATCTGAGATGAAAACAGGGACATTTTAATAGACACAAATGAAATTCGGAGCACCATAATGGGTTAGTTTGAAAATATACATTCCGATAATGTGGAAGACTCTAGAAATAAAAGATGAAATCCTAGAAACATGATATCTACCAAAATTAAATCAAGACTGCATAAACAATACAAAACAGATCTTATAACAAGCAATTTGATGAAAGTAGCAATAGTCTCCTAACAAAGAAAAGCCCAGGACTATCCAGAGTCACAGCTAAATTGTACCAGCTGTTTATAGGGCAACAAACATCAACATTCCTCAAAACATTTCATAAATAAAAGAGGATGAACATCCTGAAAATCATCTTATAAAGCCTGTATTATCTTGATATCCAAACCAGGTAAAAGTATAACCAAAAGGAACACTATAATCCAAGTTCCCTGAAAAATTCTCAACATAAAGTTTCCAACTAAACCCAACTGCACATTAAAAAGATGATATAAGATGATAAAATTGTTTTCAATCCAGTAATTCAGTGATAGTTTAACATGACTATCACATACCATATAAATAGACACAGGAACAGTGTAGTAGTTTGAATGTAACTGGCCGCCATAATCTCATAGAGAGTGGCATTATGACAAGGTGTGGCTTTGTTGGAGTGGGTTTGGCTTTGTTGGAGGAAGTGTGTCACTGTGGCAGTGGGATTTGAATTTTCTTATGCTCCAGGTACTCTTCAGTATTTCAGTCGATCTCATGCCTGTCATTCTTCTATTCTTCCTATCCCTATTTCTGTAGGAATCTCAGCTACTAATCTGCCACTACGTCCACCATACTTGCTGTTAGGATAATAATGAACTGAATATATGAAACTTTAAGTGAGTCATCACAATTAAATATTTTCCTTATAAGTTTCCACGGTCATGGTGTCTCTTCACAGCAATAAAAACCCTAACTAAGACAGACACAAATCAAATAACCCTTAGAAAAGGCCTCTGGAAAAATTAAGGATCCTTTCATAATGAAAATTCTGTGGAAACTGGGAATAAAAACAACATATCTCAACATAGAGACAAAACTATAGCCAACATCATACTAAATAGAAAAATTTAGAGATTTTTCCTAAAATCAGGGATGACACAAAGTTGTCCATTCTCTCCACTCTTATTGGACGTAAGACTTGAAGCTTTAGTGAAAGCAGTAAGACAAGAGAAAGGAAAAATAAGGTTGCATATAAGAAAGGACGAAATCAAATTATCCTTATTTGTGGATGATATTACCATAAACTTAAAAGATCCTATAATCTCAGAAAACTTTTAGATCTCATAAGCATTTAAAGCACAATACCAGACTCGAAATCAATATATTTTATTTGATTATAAAATATAAAAATATATATATATTTTAAAATTATATATAATATAATATAAATTATATATATTTAAATATATATATATAATTAAAAAATATATATATAATTAAAAATTAAAATTAAAATTAAAAATTAAAAAAATATATATATAATTAAAATATATATTTTTTATATATAATAAAATTATATATAATATAAATATAAAAATATATATATTTTTATAAAACATTGTATTTCATTACATCAGTAATGAACTTGTAGATAAAAAATCAGTAAAACATTTAGAATATCTTCAAACCAAATCAAAATAGAACAATAAAAACCAGGACCAAGCCTACCTAAGTATCAGAAATGACTCTACAACAACAAACTTTGAAACATCAAAGAAAGAAATGAAAGACACTAGAAGATAGTAACCTGCCTATGATCTTGGATTTGCGAAACTAACATTATGAAAATAATGATACTATCAAAAACTACAATCCTGCCAAGCTTTCAATGATTTCATCAAAGTATCAGAAAAAAATTAAATTATCCTAATATTCACTGGAAGCATGAATGACCGTGAATAGCTAAAGTGGGAAGAATATTCTTGAAGAGACCAGTGGCCTCATGTCAATTTATACTACAGATCAGCAGTTCTAAAAACAAAATGGTGCAGAAAACCAGATGTATAGATTAGTGGAAAAAGACTTGAAGACCCCAAAATAAGAACTGAAAAAGCTATCGTTACCTAATTTTTAACAGATGCAGCTACCATATCTTGAAAAAAAAGTATGCCTCCTCAGAAAATGATGCTAGAACAACTGGTAGCCATATGTAGAAGAGTGTACAAAAACAATTTCAAAGCAGATCAAAAACCTTAATGCAAAGCTTACAACTTTGTCATTGTTTGAGAAACAGATGTAAAAGGTTCAAAGTGGATATAAAATAGGATGATTTAGAAAGATCTCTAAAATCCACTTAATAATAGCAAGAACTGAAAAGTGGATTATATATATTTCAAGAGTTCTGCAAAGTAAGAGAAAAACCCAGAAGAATGAAAAGATATTCTACAGCAGGGGAGAGTCTTTGCCAATTATATATGTGCAAGTGGATTGATATTTAGACAATATAAAGAACTCAAAACATGCATTCAATCAATGAGTAAGCACACGAATTAGTGCTTTCCAAAGACAAAATACAAATAGTCAATCAAAATATGGAAAAAATACAAATCAGATTAACACAAATTAGAACTCCAGCCAGAATGGCAGAAGATGCTAGTGAGGATGCAGGGAGAAGGAATTCTTCAGCTCTGGAAATGAGAATGAAGCCTCCAGGTACAAGGCGAATGACATGAAGATTACCATGAAAGATAAAATTAGACTACGCTAAGAGCTTTCTATCCTACTTCTGGATATGTAAATAGAAAAATTGAAGTCAAAATAACATAGGGATTCACAGTAAATAAGCTATGGTGCCATTTCAGAAGAATTGTGGCGCATGTACACAACAAAATTTAATGTATCTCTACTTTTCAGGAACATCTGAATTTCTTAAAATTCTATATATCTTCTTTTAAAGTTTTTATATCTTGAATTTTCATCTTTATTTAATTTCAGAAGCCATATTGTCTACTTTCTTTTAAAAAGAATCAACAGAGCCACTTAAGATTATAATTGTTTTATAAAGGATAAATTTATTCTGCTCTGGCTGTAGATAAACAAGAAACTTGACCTACTTAGAAAGGCCAGTATAATTGAGAGCATGATTTGCTAAAATCTATAGAAAAATAAAGTAGAAAAAAATGTATGTGGGAGGCAAAGTAGAATATATCTTGGTTTCACTTAATATTGATCCAATGACTTCAGTTCTGAGTTTTCCTTTGACCTCGGTCATATGTTCCTTTAATAGGACCATTTCCCATGTTGCTAAATTGTCTTTATTCTTGTTTCAAATTCCAAGCTTTAAACATGTATACATTTCCTCTATGCATGCCACTAAGCATCCAACTCTCAATCAACCTATGTCAGCAATGCCCCCAGTACACACTAGAATCTCTTTATAGATTGTCTTTTCTATTTCTTTCAATGTTCTTTAGCATATATGGGAGGTACATTCATTTGTCCTCAATTATCTCTTAATATGTCATCCTGTTGAATTCATTATAATAAGTCACAGTCTAAAATAACTTTTCCCCCTTAATATCTATAAATCCCCTTTCAACTATGATTAATTTATTTTCTGTTGTAATAAAACACCAAGACCAACCTCCACTTGGAAGGGAAGTATTTATTGCATCTTACACATTTCAGTTTCTCTCCGTCATTAAGAGAAATCAGGGCAGTGACTCAAGGCAGGAACCTGGTGGTTGGAACTGATGCCAAAAGGAGTCAGAGTCGAGAACACAGGCCACAGGATCAGCTGAGCAGGGCTCATAGGGGCTCACAGAGACTGAAGCAGCAGTCATAGATCCTGCATGGGTCTGTGATATGTTCTCTGCATATATGTTATGATTGTTAGCTTGGTGGTTTTGTGAAACACCTAATATTGGGAATGGGGTTGTCTCAGACTGTTTTGCCTGCTCTTGGGACCATTTTATCCTAGTAGATAATTTCACCCAGCCTTGATATGAGGGTTTGTGCCTAGTCTTATTGTATCTTATTATGCCGTGTTCAGCTGATATCCTTGGAAATTCTGCTCTTTTTTGAAGGGAAACTGAGGAGCAGTGGATTTGGAGGAGAGGAGAGGGGTTATTGGGAGGAGTGAAGTGAGGGGGAACTGCAGTCAGGGTGTGCTGAAAAAAATAAAATTAAAAAAGGACTGGCGCTAAAGTCATGGAGAAGTGTTGCTTACTCGACTGTGATCCAAATCTTGTTCAGCCTGCATTTTTATATACACCAGGGTCACCTGTGCAGGGTTTGCAATGCCCACACTGGACTGAACATTCTCACACCAATCATTAATCAAGAAATTGTGCAGCAGACTTGCCTTTAGGTCAGTCTGATGAAGCTATTCCTCAATTGAGCATCCCTCTTGCCAAATGACTGTCTTAAAAGTTCAGTTGCCATAGAACTAACTTAGGCAAACAGAATCACTAGCATCCAGAATATTTCTTGGTACACAATATGTAACTGATGAGTATTTAAGATGAATAAACAAATGTAAGAATGTCATTTCTTAGTTCCACTACAGAGAAAATAGACAACCTTTGGTGGTCAGAATCACCAGGATTCTAAACCATTTTATCTCTACTAGATAGGATTTTTTTTTAGTGTTTTTATCTTGTATTCAGATAATTCTAATTTGCTACATTCCAAATGTGTTTCTTTTAATACCTCATTTCTGACTTACCTCACTTCTTCATTGTTGGTTTTCTATGAACTTTACTTAATAAATAAAAAGATTAAGTCAGCTTTTAATATCGATAACCTCAGTTTTCACTCATGCATTTTTTTAGCTTACTTGTCAAAAACAGATTCAATATTTTTTTTCTAGAGTATTAGGTTTTGTAGTAGGAGGAGTGGGACAGCCGTGTACCGCTTAATCCCTTAAATAACCACACAGAAATTGTATTAATTAAATCACTGCGTGGCCCATAACTTCTAGCCTCTTATTGGCTAACTCACATCTTGATTCAACACATTTCTAATAATCTGTATGTCACCAAGACGTCGTGGCTTACTGGGAAAGATTCAGCATGTTTGACCTGGCAGTTTCATGGCGGTTCGCTCTGACTCTGCTTTCTTTCTCCCAGAATTCAGTTCTGTTTCCCCACCTATCCAAGTTCTGCCCTATCAAAAGGTCAAGGCAGTTTCTTTATTCAACAAGTAAAAGCAACACAAATACAGAAGGACCTTCTAGTTGCTTTTATTGGTTGAATAAAGGAACTAGGTTTGACATTACATGACCTCTGCCTCTCTACCCCTACACCATTAAGATGTACAGAAAAGAACCATGTTCTACCAATTTTATGTTGAAGTTCCTACATAAGCTGATGTCTGTTGTTCAAGATGTACAGTTTTGGTTTTGTTCTTTTTGGACACTATGTTATGAGCTATGTACTCCTAATAAACTCTTCAGGAAAACTACTATAATAAAAGTGCTTTGATGGGGCTGAAATGATTACAGTGTTGGCTACTCTTCAAGATGCCGTAAGTTTCATTCTTAGCACCAACATGGCAGGGTCTCTTGTACCAAGGGACAAGACACCCTTTTCTCATTTTCGTGGAAATCAGACATACAAGTCGCTCACAAGCTTGTAGGCAGGCAAAACATTATACATATAACTAACATAAAATTTAAATTAAATAAGTGTTCTCCTTACTCAGTGTTCAGTGCAGTAACAGTTGCCTTTAGTGCATATTAATCACTTGAAGCATGTTTAGTACCACTAATAAGTGAGTTTAACATTTTAATTAATATTAGTTTAAACTTAAATTCAAAATTAAATGTGCATTTGGATTAGTATAATATTGAGCAGCACAGATGTAGTCTCTTGGGCCACTTATACGAGCTATTACTTTGATCCATATAGTAATGTGTATTCCTTTTCACTGTCTGTGTCTATACCATGTATCTTGTCTGAAATTCCTTCTCTTCACCCAAGGACTCTCCCAAATATTATTTAAACATTTACTTTTCCCGCACCAAAGATTGGCTTAGTGAATCTTCACTCTCTTCCTGACCTTTGTATCCAAATTTGGAACCTTTTTACTTTTTGAGCATGCAAATTTTCTATTTTCATTTATTATTTCCTTCACAAAATTAATTAAGCATTTCATTTATTTCTCTGCTTCAGAAATATAAGCTTAATGGAGGTATGACCAAAGAACATCTTGTCAAAATAAACCTATATATTGAGTAAAAAAATTTACGGTAAGAATTTAGAATTCATTTTGAAGAATTGAGCAAGCACAACTGACTCTAATTGTCGTATGCAAAATGTTTTGTTGAAATACAGAAATAAAGGACAAAACCAAGAAAATATGCCTCAGGCTGAAGAAATAGTGGGGTTTAGTGAAGATTTTTATGGAAATCACATTTGTGCCAAGGGAGACTATAGTAAGGAAGATGCCAAGTAGGAGAAACGTTCTCTGTAAAGGTGTAGAGGCAGGAAAAACATGCACCAGGTGGGAACAGAGAAATCACATGGGACTGAAGAATTTCCGTGTCTCTATTTAAAACAACTTTTCCTTTTCATGGAAAAGATTTGCTTCTTTCTAAGACAAAGTTGGGTACCCCATCATTTGCTTAACCCATTTCCACTGCCTGCTGGAATCTCTCCCATCAACTCTTATTCCATATCTCCTGAATTTCTATTTGTAAATCAACATTCTATTTTGATCCACCAGATGGAACCACTTTCAAAATACAAAAACACACAAACAAAAAGGCACCATTTCATTTTCCACTTTTCCAAAACGATTCACATACTACATATACTTTTTGAGCTCATTGTCATGTCTTTCACTCAAACACCTAATTAGATTTATTTTCTGAACAGTATTTCCTGAATGGCTTTTTCCCACATCTGAAAACTTTAATGTCCTTTTAAGGTCAACTAGGTGAGTAAAATTTAGTCTCTGCTTTTAAATTCCCACACTACTATGAAATGCTTCTGCTTTTACCTTTTAAAACCATAACATAGGAATGTTTTATAAGATACCTTTGGGGCCAGAGATACAACTCCATCGGCAGAGTTCTTGCCTAGTATGCACGAAGCCCTTGGTTCAATTCCTAATACTGTATAAACCCAGCATGGCTTTCGTGCCTGTAAGCCCAGTACCTGGAAGGCAGAGGCTGGAGGTCATCTTCAGCTACATAAACAATTCAGGCAAGCCTGGTTTACATGAGGTTCTGTCTCAAAATATTAGTAATAGGTGATAGTAATAATAAAGATATGCAATAATAAGAAATGGCATATGAGAGAAATGAAATGAGCTAAGGATTGAATTTGTAATTAAAAGGCAAAGTGATTATAAACATTTGGGAATTTCGTAAGCTAGCTCTGACAAGAGTGAAATCTTAGGGAGTACAAACTAAGGGTAGGCCATGAGACCCTTAAACAAAGTAACCAACATAGATAAAAGAAACTGATGATAGACATCAAGAAAATTGGAAGTATTTTTCCGTTGTGAGTATAAAAAGTCCTTTTCTATCTTTTCTAACTATTCTAGCGAGTTTGAGTTTTAAACAATTTTGTCAGATATTAGAATAGATACACTTCCCTGTTTCTTGGTTCCATTGGTTTAGATTCCATTTTTCCATCCTTTTAGCCTATGGTGGTTTCTGTCATTGATTGTGAAGTGTGTTTCTTTTTTTTTTTTTTTTTTTTTTTTTTTTCAGGACAGGGTTTCTCTGTAGTTTTTGGTGCCCGTCCTGGAACTAGCTCTTATAGACCAGGCTGGCCTCGAACTCACAGAGATCCACCTGCCTCTGCCTCCCGAGTGCTGGGATTAAAGGCGTGCGCCACCACCGCCCGGCTGAAGTGTGTTTCTTAAAGGCAACAAAAAGATGGGTCCTGTTTTCTAACCCAAACTATTAAAAAGGTGTTGTCTTTTAATAAATTTAATAAACTGTGGAATTAGAGTGTTAATAGTAAAAATTACTATTGAACAATCTTCATTAATTTTTATTATTTTGATGCTTTTTAAAAAACAACTTTTTTTTCTTAACTTTTCTGTACCTTCAAATGGTTATTGCCACTGACTGCTCCTGGGAAATTTCCATGACTCAGAAGGTAGTAAGACCCTATTTATTGTTGAAGATAGTCCACATTTGAGTCATAAGCATGGAGAAATAAGTTAGGTTTGGGCCTTGAAACTCCATTCCTACTAGTCATCTTTCACAGTTCTGGTACTAGGTAGGCATACCACCAGAGGAGAAAAGTAATAATCAATTTCACCAAGCCATGAACCCCACAAACTACAATTACTTGCCTGTCAAGAAAAACCGTCTGGTGAAATAGTGGCATAGACATTGTGAGAGTAACCACCCACTCGCTAATTGGATTTAAGGCCGCTCCAGTAGATGGAGCCCACATATATCATTGTTAACGAGGCAAAGAGCCTGTGGTCACAGTCCTAAGTGGAAAAGCTATTATTATTCAGCTAAACTGACTGCTAGCTAGTTTATTGCAACATGGCCCAAACTAAAGCCACCCACGAAGAGAGAACCTCAGCTGAGTAACTTCCAGCCATCTAAAATTGCCTGTAGCCGTCTCAGTACGGTAAGGTAATATTTTGGTTGATGATTGAGGTAGGAGGGGTCACCTTGTTGTGGTTGGTGCTGTGCATTGCAGGTGGCTTTAGCCTTTATAATAAAGCAAAGTGAAGAAAATATGAGTAGAAAGGCAGCAAGTGGAGTTCCTCCTGGGCTTCTGCATCAGTCTGTGCCTCCAAATTCCTGCGTTGAGTTCCTGTCCTGACTTCCCCCAGTGACCTGCAACATGTAAGCCACAGAAATTTTTCCTTCCCCAAATTGTTTTTGGTCATGATATTTATCACAGCTAAAGAAAGCAAACTCGGCCGTGGATACAGTCTTAGAATGACTCCCAATGATTTATTGATGTTCCTATAATCCAGTGGATTTCTCAACTCTCTTTTCCCTTTCAGGGAGATGGCTATTAACCCAGAGATACATACCTGGTCAGTGTTCAAAGAATGGGATTTGGGTGTACTCAGCCTTAGGTGTTTCATCTCAGTAAAACCCTTTCCCCCAGCGCTAAAGGATATTTACACAACAGGGAATAGAAAGATTGTGAGAGCTAGAAGTAATGAATGACATCAAGGAAAAAGTGTTTTCCAAACAACACAGTAAATGCACATATGAGCTTACAAAACTGTGACAGAATGCATCGTACCCATGCATACTAAATTCATATAATATCCCATCATTGGGAGAAGGATAGAGGTGTACATGAATCCTTAACTGAGTAGCTATTGATACTTGAATGATGTTTTTAAAGGTAGAATTTGCTTCCTTTAATTGGGACTTCTGCTACATAGACTACATTTCAGGGTAGACCCTCTACCTATGAGTTGTTGACCAATGCAAAATGGACTTGGCACGTTTAAGAAGGAGAGAGAGAGAGAGAAGTTAGGTGAATTTGGAGATGGGGTGAATCTGGGAGGAATTGTAAGAATGAATATAAATATTATCAAAGTACATTGTATGAAGTTTTCAAAGATTTTATGAAAATGTTATTTTAATAAAAAAGAAAGGCCAAGAAATCCAAGAATTTGCATATGCTAATTTCAAATTAATAAATTATCGATAATTTTTAAATAAATAAATAAACTTGGAGAAAAACCCTGAAGGCACTTCAAAAATCTTTTTTTTTCTTTTACTAATTTTATTAAATTATAAAAAGTTTCCATTTACGCCCCTCCTCCCAACGCCATCCCACTCCCCCCCTCCCTCTCCTCCTCCCTCTTTGTCCCCAAGGGAAGTCAGGGTCTCCTGCCCTGTGGGAAGTCCAAGTTCCTCCCCCCTCACTCCAGGTCCAGGAAGGTGAGCATCCAAACAGACTGGATCCCAAAAATCCAGTATATGCAGAGGAAACCTGCAAAAATCTTAAGGACAGTTTCTTTCACCAAAAATCCAGAAAAGATGGTTTAGTGTGCTGTGTCTAATGAAGCACACATACTGCCTTCCCATTCTCTATTCACGGTCACCTTAGGACCTATCATCCTGGCATCACAGAGGGCCAGGGTCATCTATAAACAGCTCAGGTAAAGCAAAGGGTAATTCTGGCTACTACACCATAAAGTATAAGCAGTAGACTTTAGCTGCTCCTCTATTGTGCTGATTCTGAACGTATATACAATACAAGAGCTATGGGCACACAGCAGATTTTACCTAGAATTTTGATAATTTACTTGATACTCCAGAGAACCAGGTAAAGAATTGTCACTGGAGGGTAGTGGTAGCTTTCATTCCACAAGGGTAATAGTCAGCAAGACCACAAGAGTGAGGCCATCGTTATGCACCACTGATTGGGCAATGGCAAAGAAGTGGGGCAATTCCCTTGGCCAAAGAAACAGAGCCCCATTTGCAATAAATTCAGCCCAGGAAAGCTGCAGAGATAAGAATGTCAAATCTGAGTAAACTGAATGTCCCAAAGTGACAAGTGATGGGCAGAAAACAGCCTTGGTTAATTATCCATGGTCCCTCTGTTCCTAGAATGCAGAACATGGAGACAAAAAGACATAGCTATAATAACGCTGTATCTGTCTTGGATTTTGTACTGACATAGGGTCAGTTACATGTTTTCCTTAGGCTATTTCAGCATTTTGAAATACTTATGTCTGTCTCACCATTATATTCAAAAATCAGATTAACTTAATTTCACAGTCTTTCTTATAGCTGGACAGGAATCTACCCCCAGAAGAATTATATCTTGAGTCTCACCCATGTCAGACTCAGATAAAATTCTGGAATTCTGAATTGATGGTGTAATAAGTTAAGACTTTGGGAACTCCTAGGATGTTGTGACTCTATTTTGCATTGTTAGAAGGACATAAATTTTGAGGTTAGATATATGGTTTCATGATTTGAAAGTTTTTCCCCCTCACATGTTAGGAATTTAATACCACCTGAAATAGGGAAGACAGATTCTAATAAAGTTGGATTGATCATGAGAGCTCTGTTGTCATGAATGGGTTATTGTTGGAGATTTTGGATAGTGTTGTATCACAGCAACAGGGGGGTCAGCTAGACTACCAGCTTACACTCATTCTCTGTTCCACACTGTAGAAAACAGAAGAAAAATCAGAAAGTACTTTAATGAAATTATACTTTTTTTCTGAGTTTGGAAGAAGAGAAATACATGTAAAGGATCATTCCACAGATTTATGAATTTTCACACATGATATAGCTTTTTATAGCCTTGTTTCATTAATTTTAATTGCCATTTTTGCTGCAAGAAATACTTTTAACCTTATTGGCATAGAGCAAAGGAGACCATGCTCTTTCTAATATTTAAAAGAAAACAGACAAGTAAAACTACAATTTATTGCATTTTACTGAGTAGAAAATGGCCACCTGGCCACAGATTATCTTGCTACCTACGTAAGTTTATGTTGAAGTTCCTTTTTTTCCCTACCACCTCTTTCAAACATTTCTGAAAGTGTGCTCTCTAAAATATACTTCCATTGGCTAACAATTATTGTTCATCATCTGTTGTGCGGCACTATTTCTGGGTAAATGGGAACATCTACTCACCCTAAACAGGGACCCAGTGGCAGGTCAAAGGATGGGCACGACTGAAGTCCAGATTGATGAAGCAGGGAGTTCATTGATGAATTATTTACAAACAGTAAATAGGAATGTGCATAAGAGATTACTTATAGGAACAGAAATGACTCAAAGACTACTACATCACTAACATCCACCCCACCATGGATAACTGCCAACGAAAGCTGGAAATATAAATCTCAGAGTACTGCCTGCTGTCAGCTCAACAGGTCGGACATGTCACTTTCCGGTAGTTCAGGCAGTCTGAGATTTTTTTTCAGAGTAAACTTAGCTGATCTCTGTTTCTTTTAAGTATCTGGTATTCCTCTTCCAGGAACTTTGGTGAGTTTGGGTGTGTCTCTCAGCATTTTTTTTCCTGCTTATATATGCTTGAGAGGGGGAGCCTGGTGTATCTGATCTATTTCATGATTTTCTAAAGTTGTTGATTTGTTTATTTTCTGAGCTTAATGAAATTTTCTGCAGGGTGGAATGCTTCACTTCCCTTACATTATCCTATTGTTTCACCCAGTCCCTCCCACTTAACATTCCGTGTCTTAATAAGAATCCCTCCCCTGTAGGAAACTCTCTATAGAGGGAGCCCATCCATCTTCCAAGCCCATACATTTACTAAATGAATGGGCTAGAGAATTTTAGAAGAGCAGACCTTCTCATATTTGACCTTTTCAACTTGGTAGGTCATAAGTAGAATCAGAAGATTTATTTTCTAGTTAACCAAAGAATAATGATTAAAACACACACACACACACACACACACACACACACACACACACACACACACACCACACACACCACAAGTTTTATCCTGAGACTTTCATTCCATGAATATCTACTAATTTGCTGAGTTAGCCAGTAGCCAAACTTACTTTTACATTCTTTGAACAATTAGGTAACATCTTTGCTAAGATCTTTTCCCCTTTGATTCAAACTTTTTTTTAATTAATTTTCTTCATTTTGCATTTCAACCCCAGTTCCCTCACCCTCCCCTTCAGCCATCCCCTAACTTTACCCCTCTTCCCACCTTCCACCCACTCCTTAGGGGAGATAAGCCTTCCTTGTGCAGCCAACAAGGTCTCACGTGCCAATTTGAGGCAGGGCCAAGCCTTCTCTCACCCATCAAGGCTGAGTAAGGTCTCCTACAAAAAGGAAAGGATTTCTAAAAGCCCGTTCATGCACCCAGCACCCAGGATAAGCCGTTGTCCTACTGCCAGGCTAGGATTTTAGGAGACAATGCTACCATCAGTGGTGGGAAAGTCAGTGAATTGGAAGTAAGTCTAGAAAATTGCTATATTTTTATTAGTAGTTGGATCTATAAGTTCTTCTTAAGTGAAGTTTTTAAAAGGAAACAGGGTTAGTGGGATGGCTCAGCTGGTAAAGGCCCTTGCTGAGAAGCCAAAAAAAGAACCCAAAACCCAAGTAAAATTTCTGGAACCACAGAAGAATGAAGGCACCAACTCCAGAAATCTGTTCTCTGATGTCTACCCGTCTGTCTTCACACACACACACACACACACACACACACACACACACACACACACACTAAAAACTTAAGAATAATGTTTTGGAGACAACACACAAGAGGCTCTGACAGCAGTGGACAATATGATTTGGTTTTTTGCCTTCTCTTTCTTCAAACCCAAGGAAAATGGATGAGGATTCCTGATGAACAACTCAATTTCAATATTCTTGACTATGCTGTCATTTCCATTAATGTTTATCTGACTATACTGGAGATGATGAAATAGAAGGTAGGAAAACAAGACATGAAATCTGAGGGAACAAATATTCATATATCAAGTGCTTGTTTTCTTGAAAGACACATTGTTAATGTAAGCAGATACTTTCTAATGCTTTTAATCTTCTTTAAGCACATTTTATACCTGGAAGTCTTCCTCCAATGTATAGAAAAGATACAAAATTCACATGAGGCACTAAAGATAAGGATATTTTTGTCTTCTTTTTAGATTTATTTTTAATTTTGTATTTTTTCTTTTCCTTTTTTTGTGTGTATATTAAGAATGCAGATACCTATGGTAGCTAGAGGTACCTGATGCCCCTGGAACTGAGTGCTGGGAACCAAACTCAGTCCTCCTTTATGAGGAGTATCCTGTCTTCTTGGCTGAGTCATTTCTCTGGACCACATAGACTTTTCTATTTAAAGTGAAAGAACTTGTTCTGGAAATAGTCAACTTGAAGTCAACCTAATACAAATATGTCACAGAGTTTATGCTAGCAGCATTGACATTGTTCTATTTAAGATATATGTAGAAATCTAGTGAGTGTAGTTTGGCTAAAAAGTGGGAAAGAGAAGGGTTGTAAGAAGGAAAAAAACAAATTTTAAAGCAAGATCTAGTGCCTGAAAACTGGGTTGAGGGAGGGGAATGTGGTTAGACATTTCTTTCAGAAGGAACGGTAGTGATGATGGGGAATTTGACCTTCGCCTAACCTATTTTGGCTGCCATAGGTAACATTCCATATCTAATATGCTCAAATCTGGAGCTGTGTTTGAGTATCATTTTGAGGTGTTAGAGGGAGGAGACGGAGGCATTGGTGACATCTCAATTGAGGAATGAAATCAAAGTATCAAGGAAATGTTTCAGAAAACCCTGGAGCTTAGTAAGTTCTAATGAGGACCCACTAGTAGCTAGGTGTTAAGGAAGAATCTAGCCCATGGACTAGTAGCACTCTGTGAATTAAGGTACTTCCTTACAGGAAGTAGAAATGGATTTTCACACACACACACACACACATACACACACACACACACACACACACACACACTGAAATAGTCAAGGAAAGGTTGATCATGGAAATTTAAAACTATATGGCCCACAGAAATGAAGCTGAGTATATTTTTAGATGCCATTATACATTAAAAACATAGTATCAGTGGCCAGCCAATAACATTTGTTGAGTGAGTAGTCATTCCAATAGCAGACTATTGTATGAAGGACAATGGAAATATTGAGCACACAAATTTAGTTAATTCCATAGCAAACAAACAGAAAACAAAATGAAGAAATTCAAATTAGTATTTTTCTCAGTTATTGAAATGCCTTTTTTCCCTTCTCATGTGTTAACTACAAATAAATAATTCCAGTTCTCTGCCCTCAAGTTGCTGTTTATTATTATTGAATAACTTACAGACAGTGGCATAGATTTATACCTACTGGTTATTTAAACTTCATGAAATGCATTCAGCTCTCTGGAGAAAATGCACTGAATACATATAACATAATAATAAAATAATAATATGCCCAAGGATAAACTGTGTGCCTGCGCTTTCATACTGAGCGCATCACGGGTGTTCTCCAGTACAGGTTGTTTATAAATGAGGACCCCAGCTGTTGCTGAGAGACTCGGGCGGAAAACGGGAGCAAATGGCGGATAATAATCCTGATTATAATAGGAGGCTGTTTTTCTAGTGAACCAGGGTGAGTTACATTCTCCCTAGGAATAAACTGCTCAGTCAGTGGCTCCTACCAAGTACCATGTGCTAAATTACCCTCTTTCCAGGTACTAAATGGCATCTTGATGCCTTGGAAAAATTAATGGGTGAGTGGTTTACCCGGCAAGCATTTTATTCCCTGTAAGCCAACAGAGGATTCTGACCAATTAAGTTCTGGAGGGCAGCATTAGTCCTAGAAAGAGCAGTTTAAAGGTTTAGCGTTGTGGAAGCAATAAAGGAACGAGTCCCCAATGTATAGGAAAGACAGGATTTTTCACACGCAGGAGGCTTTCATTAGCAGCAGATATATTCCCCTCAGGGGCCAATGGGATGGGTGAACAAGGTGAGAACCACTGTTTAAAACAAAAAAATACACGAACATACAATTTTTACATTTATTTACAATGATTAAGTATCTCTTAGTGTCTTTAAAAAAAATGCCAAATTGGGTGGCTTGTCAGAGGATTGTTGCTAAATCAAGTCTTCACACCAGACAAAACCAGCTAACCAAACAAACAAACTAAAAATATTGTTTCTTTGTCTGCAGATATATGTTCTACACTGAATGGCTTATATACTCATCAAAACCACACAGACGTCCAATGTCTGGACTTGAGGCGTTATTGGATTTTAAGCAAAGGTTTTCTTGTTGTTGTTCTTCTTATTCTCCTTGAAACAGAGAGAGCTAAAAATGTCGCTTTGTTTAGTTTTATCTAATTATTTCTCAAGCTCCGTGCTACAGTTGGTGAAATTAAATTAACAAAATTAAATTAATGAAATTCAGCGAAGGGCTTGCTTTGGAAGACATTGTGCTTTCCTGAACAAAACCAGGTATATATCTTTTTATCTTAAAATGTTTACAAGACCTTTAGAGGGAGTGCAAGCATGAATCATATAAGGATTTTTAGCAGTCATTGTTATAGGTTGCCTGGTAAGGTGATGTAGTTATTACCACATTTATAAAGCACTTCTGCTTGGAGAAACAGAATATTAGAATGAATGTGTAAAAAAATTTCAACCCTATTACGGCTTAAAAACAACTGTATTTCTTTCCCCCATTTTTGAAGCAATATTCTGTGCACTATTTCACAATCTAAAATGCTAGTATATTTTGAATAATTTTGAGTGAATTACACACGAGGAATAGGGACAACTATATTTATTATAATTTCTTCAAGGAAAAGTAATGATTTGCTCTTAAAAATTCTAAGCCTACTTGAGATTCAGGCAGTCTCCAAAGTTCATGTCATGAAGAGATTTCCTGTAGTATAACTCATATAAGGCAATATATGGCAACTTTGCTTGGTAGAGGAACGAGGTAAGGACAGCCAAGAGGACAGAAAAAGGCTGGAACCAGTATGGTGGGTGATGCAAGAGGATATGAGTTCCTCTTGCATCTTTAATTGTTAGTAAAAAAGATAGAAAACAATGAAATATAACATATGAAAGTTGTCTTTTAGTAGAGGGACATCTCCTAAGAGATGACTGCAATATCTAGGGAGTTTGAGTTCTACTTGAAATTTCTATTTCTATTGTCATGGAATACATCAGTCTATGTATTTTGTTTCAAATATGAGTTTTGGGGAAGTTTGGCAGATGTGTGAATTTAAAACTTATTATCAATTATTTACGAGCTTCTAGGTTGTAGCACTGACTAAATTTTAATGAAGAATGTTCTTATTACTTACACACTTTTGGACTTATATTTGAAAAGTTCTGAGTGTTTGACATATAGAGAGTGTATCCCCAGATTAATAGCCAATACGCATTACCAACAATGGCAATGACAATGATGACATTGATGATGATGATGATGATGATGATGATGATGATGATGTGTACTCATGGAGCAGGCTATAGGTAACAGGATATCAAAGAGTTGTAAAAACTTGCTAGTACAATGATTATTCTCAGTAGTGTAGAACAATATTGTTTAAATGCTATGAAACGTTTATCCTGCTGACATGTGTTTAAACAAGAGAAAGCTAAAGTGAGATATGATTATGTATGAACATAAACCTCTCCTATATATTTAAATTAGCAGAATTATTGGTACCAGAGTTAAACTCATTAGAAATAATGTTTACTTTCTCAGCCCTTGATGTGCATTTCCAGAAGACATTAAATGCAAAAAGAATTCCTGACATAGCTCTGTGTGCTTTTAATGATAATCTGTATGAGTTTTTTTGTAAATTCAACTTTAAATTTTTTGTAAAATTTCTCTAGCATTATATGATTGTAGGTACACTTTCTGTAAGGGCCTTTAACTTTCCAGTGAGGTAAAAATATGCCTTGTTCTGAGCATTGGCACAAATACACTAGTTCGGGCTCTGTGAGGTGCCATATTTGTAAAGCAACACTAAAGAAAGAAAAGTTGACTATTTGAAACAATGTTATAAAATACTCTCTACTTAATCTCTACAATCTCACTGAGATTGTTTATAGAAGGACCAACTGGCTAAACATCTCACTATTGAGGTGAATGGCTGAGCTCAGACACCAGTAGGTTAGCCTGGGAGAGAAGAGTGTATATGTGGAATTTTGTACCCGTTGTTTTACCTTAGTTAGAGATATCTTAGCTGTTTATTAGTACAATGGTTAATTCAAAGAACCTATTCATCAATCCTCATTAATCATTAATATAATACTATACTATTAGTAATATTATATACTATATATTAATAATAATATGCCATTTGATTCTTACATGTTCTTCAGAAATGCAGATTTAACCTACTTTATGGATAAATAATTAGGTGTAACTGTGACAAGAATGATGCAAATTTCTTGACAAACAAATTCTGTTTCTAGAATGCTCAAATTTTTAATGCGGTTTCCTTCTATTTGCTGTATTTTAGCTTCCCCCTCTATCTTTATCTGAAAATTTCTAGCACAGAATTTCATGCCAGAATTTTTTTTCTTACTGAAAGCTGGAAGAAATCATTTCAAGCTTCAAGACTGTGAAAATTGACTACGCCTGACTTTTCCCAAAATGACTTGCAATGCTTTTAGCCAGACAGATTCTAGGACTAGTTAGTTTGTGATCAAAACTTACAGATGGCACTTATTGAAGACTAGCCAGTGGGACATTTTTGAGAATGTCAAGATAAAAAACTATAATTAAAGGTTATTTTGGGAAAAAGCCCGAGTTCCTATTAGTAGATGTCTGAGATAGAAAAATTTATATAAAAAAGACTTTTTGACAAAGTAATTGCTGACAAATATCTTGCAACCCAACATGCCTTTTGCAAACAATTGAATGTCTCATCTTTTCATTGCAGATGCTAGCTTTCAGGTGATATCAGTTGAGGTTGCTATGCATCATGCTGACTTTTCTGGAACATCGGAGGCTGTTTCACAATTGTCAAGATTGTGCAGCCATCTTTTTTTGTCACCAGTTATTATAACACATCTCTGCTGGTTGATATCTTCATGCCAAACCCACATAATATTCATTTGCCACAACATGGATGTTATGTGATGATAAACCCATGATGAAGCCCATGGTGGAGTGGTGAGCTTTATAACCCTTAAAAATGTAAAGTAGAAATTTTATGCATTGAGGCAAAAGCAGCAAAATAAATATCTATAGTTTAATTTCCAGGCATCATTGCTCGTGGCATGAAATAAGTAACAGTTTGAAGTAATAGAGTAGTTAAAGGGGTGGACTAGTGGCTTGAAGAAGAGAATTAATATCCATGATTAAAATTGCATGTATCACTGCCAAGGGCTATGAAAATATGTCAGTTGCATGACTGTCTGTTTCAGGGCCAGGGGAAGAACATTTGCAATTTAAAAATAATGACTCTTTTTTATTATATAAAACAAACCAAAGCCCTCACTTCAAAATGATGCTAACAAGAAATAAATTCCATCCATGTCTGCTTCAAAAATGATCAATGTTAATTATACATGTATTTTATGGACTGTTAAGTACTTAAAAAATCTTTATTTAAAGAGCTGTGTCAACTGATCTAATAATGTATTTCTACAGGGTCATATTTCATATTCCTCATGAATTTCTGTAAATTGCAGATTGCAATTTTATGACCACTGAGTACCAAATTCTTCCTTAAATTTATATTTGTAATTTGTGTTTATATGCTTTGAAAACAACAATGAACTTACCCTGTTTCTAGGAAAAGTGACAAAGTGTACTTTACTTTTATTAGTTTACATTGTTAGCTTTTGTAACTAACAATTATGTACAACATGCAACTTGCAGTTTAATATAGCACATTAGGGAAAATGAACAGTGAATAACAATAAATTTGGTGCTTCTTTTGGACTGAGAATATGTCTGACTTTCATAACCACCACAGACAGAATCCACTTACTAGAGCATCCCAACATTCACATTTGCCATGGCTTTGAGAAGCCATGCTTTCTATCAGGCATTTGATGTAAAACTGATTTCAGAAAATGACTAATGTGCAATTTGGAAGAACATGTGAAAAAAACCTCATTAAATGTATATTATTTTTCTTAGGATTCTTGTTTCAAAAACACTGTCAATTCACTGTGAAGAGATACCCTCAAATGAAAAACTTTGTAAATGTGATCTTATGTTGACTGGGCACATCTGAAAACAGACTAATTTTCGTGTTGTCAAAACTAAATACTCTATTTCTCTCTCTCTCTCTCTCTCTCTCTCTCTCTCTCTCTCTCTCTCTCACACACACACACACACACACACACACACCCTTTTTCCTGGCTTAATATTATGCTTTTATTTTTACACTGTTTTCTTGAAGATGTTGTACCTTTTGTTTAACTTAAAACTGAGTATTTGGTCTGCACTCAACAAATAATAAATCATAATGACAAGTACCGAATCCAATTTGAAACCAGAAGGGGGAAATGCAAGTGGTCCCAAATGCCAGTGTTCTGTGAGTTAATTCCATCTGTGGAGGAACTGCAATCCCAGATTTTTATGTTCGTGAAATAATTCAAATGATTCTCTCCTATTTTTAACTTCTGGATGGGCCAAAGAGATTTCACACCGAAGATTACAGCCGTGGCTTTCACCAAGCTGAAGAAACAAGCTTTAATGTGATGATCCACACAAGACCAAACTTGATGAAAAATGTAGGGTGTTGCTATGGCAATTCTATTCGTTGGAACTTTTCTCTGTTGGCTTCACTCTGACATTACAGTTTAAAAAGAACCTCATGGAAAGGTACATTGCAGTGAGGACAAAGGAAAGCCTTGGAGATGACTCTGCCCATCTTTTCTTCTACAGAAGACAGTGTAATAGCATCATGAAGCCACACCAGCTTGCTCAGAGGTCAGGATGCAAAGATGTTATCCTGAGACTTCTTTGAAACCCTCAAGTCTCTTTCTCTTTGGTCTGATTTGGAAATTATCAGGATGATCACCAAATTTTCTTTGTGAAGAATGCTGGGCTGAGCAAAAAAAACTATGAAAACCATGTCTCTTCAGAAAATAAGGATATGTTTTGTTGTGTTTTCTTGCTTAATTTTTAAGCACAAGTATGCTCCATTAAAGTTTCATTTAAACCTAAGCACAGATAGAAAAATGAATACCAAATTTGAATATCTTTTCTAGAGCAGAATGCAAGACAGTTTTACATCATGAATTTGCACATGGACTTTCCCTATTGGAAATGATCATTCCAACTATTATAACAAATTCTTCAATCAGATTCTTATATCCAATATTGGGCCCAGATGTTTGTTTGTTTTTCTGATTAATCTCAAACTCTTTCCAGGCTACTTTATAAAGCAGACATTGTTATCAACTTTATTTTGCACGTTGTTCAGACAGAAATCATCATAGAGCTAAGGTTAATCACCTTCTAAGTAGGGAATCTGGGAGTTAAATCCAGAATCAACATTCCAGTGTGGCCAAGCAGTGGGAAAGGGTTCTTAAGCTTGAAGAGGAGTTTTGTACAGTTATTTGGGGGCATCACTCTTCAGAAAAATTTAAAGAAGTCTTCATGGGACCCTGGCTATTTACTGAGAGAGGATTACTCTGGTCTGGCTTCTGTTCTTGCCAGATAATCTCTCATTCTTTCAAATACTCTTGGTACTGTCTGTCATAACCTGGTGCAACCACAAGAGTCAGCAGTCAGAGCCATACTGTTTAGACTTTCAGCCCTCAAAAGTGTAGGATAAACAAGCTTTTTTAAATGTACATTTATCCAACCTCTGAAATTACTGTTATAGCAGCAGGAAACCGTGTAATATAATAGGCATGTATATATAGCTGTGTGTCTATCATTCATAGTTGACTGAACATGGTTTATATCTAGGGTATCCTATGTGATACTATAAAGCATCAGAGTCATATTTAATAGTATAATTAAACAAGCCTTTAATCACAGAAATTGTCAAATATATTCACCAACCTATAAAAGTTAGTCTCTTCTTTTGGGAGAAAGTAAGCATCATTAAAATAACAACTGAGACAAGGAAGCCAATAATGTTTTTCTATATAATGCTGGGAATAAATTATTCTATTTATAGAAATGTAATAAAGAAAAATTTACATAGTGTATTTTTTTTTCAATTTGACATGCCCAACATGCAGCTCCTAAGCAAAAAAATACATAAATTTCAAAGGAGCACCTCCCTGATTGATATCTGAATTTTAAAATGCATGTGGCCAGCAAAGTGTGGAGTAGACAGGGATGGTGGACACTAGCAGGAACATCCCCAGAGCGCAATAAGCAGAATTCTCTGTGCAGCTGGGCTCCAGCTTTCAAGAAACATGATAGCAGGCATCAGCATAATGGCCGAGTGCCCAGCGCTCCTGTCCCTCGAGTCTGGAAATGGATGCACCCTGGGAATAGAGGAGCCGGTGCTTCCTCCCTGCTCTTTTGGATAATCTCCCCTCATGGGTCCTTCGAGGAAGACTTGCTTGAAGGACAAATTTAAAAGCCTTGTTTCACAATAAAGTCTCCATTATGGAAAAACATACAAACTCCTGGGTTTCTATGGTTTTGATGAAAGGATAGTATATGACATACCCATATGCACATATAAATTAAAAGAATATACATATAGCAACGTGATTTATGTAGAAAATATAAATATTTATGTATTTTATGAGATGTATTTTAACAAAACATTTGAATTCTGTACATGAAAGTTATAAATGCATAGTGATAAATATATGTATACTTTAGTGTATATGTAAAACAGAGATGTAAAATAATATATAAGCAATAATTCACTGGGAAATAGATCATAGAAATCCAAATTTTCTTCTTATTGTCTGGCATATAATGTGATTCATTATTAAGTATATTCTATATATTAAGTATATATTTTCTATACAAAATACACATTTTATATATTAACTATATACTTATGTACATTAATATATATGAGTAAATTAAGGAGATTTATGTATTCCAAATTAGCGTTGAACTTGCTATGCAGTTTACAATGATATTAGGCTACTGTTACTGATCTTCCTGCATCTACCCCCTGATTGTCAGATGTACAGACTTATGCTGTCAACACACTTTATACAATGGAAGGGACTGAACCCAGGATTTTGTGCATGTTACCCAAGTAGTGTATTAACCCAGTCACGATTCCAGCCTTCCAAAATTTTCTCCTTAAAATATCTATAATTTCCAAACTTTGCACATCAAAAATATTGCTTTCATCAACAGAACTGAATTCAACTACTGTCTAAGTAGCCTGAGGAGTTAGTTATCAGTGCTCTGACTTGACCTCAGAAAGGACTGTGATACGGGTTTCTCTGGCCTCAGACTGGTATTCTGAAAACAACAGTCTTGTCAAGAGTGCGTGTTTCCAGAGGGGCAAGGGGAGGTGAGAATGTCTTTCCTTCACACTGCCCCGAATTCCATGTGAACAAGAGCACACTGAGTTTATTTTGGTTCACATAGCAACTCATACATGCTTTCCATTAGCCTATGACTGCCTTGTGATTAATGTAGGGTCCTAGCTAAGTCTTGATTCCTAGTCATTGAATAAATGATTAGAGGAATGAACAAATTGAAACATAAGGATGACTGAATTTCCCCGCAGCCCATTGAGAATTTTCTTACTTTATTTCAGATCATGTTTTTCAACAATTTTAGTATCCACCATTTAAAATTCAAAGTTTGTTTTAAAATAAGTCTTATCTGAACATTGTGGTACAGTCAGTGGCAGAGACAGTCACATCTTTATAAGTTTCAGATCAGTCTAGTCTACACAGCGAGACTCTGTTTCAGGAGAAAAGGACTGTTCTGTTTTTTTTTTATTAATTTCTACAAACATATATTTTAAAATTCAATTGTAACACTTCTTGTATCCACCTAAAACAGAAATGATTGATAAAGAACAGACTTTTATTTTAAGAAAAAGTGAGTATTTGACTGAGAGTATAAGTCAAAGAGTAAAATATTGAATATTGGGAACATTTCTTTCTTTCTTTCTTTCTTCCTTTCTTTCTTTCTTTCTTTCTTTGTGTCTTTGTGTCTTTCTTTCTTTCTTTTTAGCTTTGATTTTTCTAGACAGGGTTTCTCTGTATAACAGTCCTAGCTCTCCTTGAACTAGCTCTTGTGGACCAGGCAGACCTTGAACTCACAGAGATTCTCCTGCCTCTACCTGAGTGCCAGAATTATAGGCGTGCACCACCACCACCTGGTGGGAACATTTATTTCTCAAACTGAGTAAGTCTGTCTTATGAAATCAAAACGGCCAATTCAGTGGGAAACAATGGATCATTGGTATTAAAGTCTTACTTCAAACTCAGTACGATCATGATAATGATATAAAATTTAATCAACCCTTCTGAGCACTTGGGATGTTGAGTCAGCAGGACAGTGAATTTGAGGTTAACCTTGCCTATATGGTGAGATCTTGTCTCAACCAACAAAGAAGAGGTAAAAATAGTTATTGACTTTTAATAAGGTAATTTGTTAGTATATCTTATATCATTAATAGATATTGTCAGAGAAGCAGAACAACTGGTACTGAAGAAATATGAAAATCACAATATTAATTAATTGGTATAAGGTTATACACAGAGTTCTCTTTAAAAAAACAACTACCTGTTTCAATGCAAATTGAAAATGATACTATTAGTTATACATTAATATTTCAGGAATAAAATGAAATAAAGATACAATTTTAGCAGCAATACATATTGCTAGCCATGGTAATCCATACCTGTATTCTCGGCACTTGGGAGGCATACCCTGAAAATGGGTTTACAGATGACCATGTGATCCCATATGGGTTCTGGGAATAAACCCTCATGTGGAAGAGCAGTCATTTTTATTAACTGCTGAGACATCTCTCCAACAACCTACGTCCCCCCTTGAATGCTATCCACGCCACTTGCTGCTGTGTAATACTAAAGGGCCATGCAGTGGAAATGAATTTTCATAGAAAATTGACATTTCCACATTAATCAGGTAAATACCATTTGTTGACAGTGAAATGTCTGTGTCTCCAGCGCTGTCTTCCAGTTTCAATGAAAATGATGATGGAAAACAAGCAAAGGTTGAACAATGAAGTCAACAGTATCATTTACTCTCCCCTAACTGTACATTTGCCCTACAGAGACCTTGATTAGAATCTGTCCTTCAGTAATTATTGCATAATATTCTTTCACTAGTATAGAAATTCTTCAGTTCCTGGGCTGTTCATGTGATGAATGAACAGACAGTTTCCCAGTACATGTCTCATCAAATTGAACTATTATTTAAATCATG